>NC_057800.1:554059721-554359721 GCF_018294505.1 Triticum aestivum | reverse complement strand
CCGTTAAACTCCTTCGGGCCTGACGCTCGAGTACTTTTATCTTCGTCCTGAAACTCTTGAGACTTTATCTGATACTGGTTTATCTTCTGCATGTGCTTGCGTTTGCCTTCGAGTGGAACTTAATCTTCACTCGAAATATTTTTTGAGATGCAACTTTGAGGAAGATATCCCAGTCGACCTACGCCTCGTCGTCCTTGCGGATAGGAATGGAGCGGACATTGTACTTGTGGCGTAGCTCCATGGAGAGGATTGCAGTCGACTTGCACCTCGTCATCCTTGCGGATAGGGATGGAGCGGACATTGTACTTGTGGCGCAGCTCCATGGAGAGGATTGCAGTCGACCTGCATCTCGTCATCCTTGCGGATAGGGATGGAGCGGACATTGTACTTGTGGCACAGCTTCGTGGAGAGGATTGCGTCGACCTGCACCTCGTCATCCTTGCGGATAGGGATGGAGCGGACATTGTACTTGTAGCGCAGTTCCGTGGAGAGGATTGCAGTCGCCTGCACCTCGTTAACCTTGCGGATAAGGATGGTTTTTCAACTTAGGTGAGTACTAGACTGCAGCTAAGCCCCCGGGTGTGAGGTTTTCTCATCACTCGGTAGGATTTTTGAAACTTAGGCGAGCACTGGGTTGCAGCTAAGCCCCCGAGTGTGAGGTTTGCTCATCACTCGGTAGGATTTTTGAAACTTAGGCGAGCATTGGGCTGCAGCTAAGCCTCCAAGTGTGAGGTTTGCTCATCACTCGGTAGGATTTCTGAAACTTAGGCAAGCACTGGGCTGCAGCTAAGCCCCCGAGTGTGAGGTTTGCTCATCACTCGGTAGGATTTTTGAAACTTAAGCGAGCATTAGGCTGCAGCTAAGCCTCCAAGTGTGAGGTTTGCTCATCACTCGGTAGGATTTTTGAAACTTAGGCGAGCATTGGGCTGCAGCTAAGCCCCCAAGTGTGAGGTTTGCTCATCACTCGGTAGGATTTTTGAAACTTAGGCGAGCACTGGGCTGCAGCTAAGCCCCGAGTGTGAGGTTTGCTCATCACTCGGTAGGATTTTTAAACTTAAGCGAGTACTGGACTGCAGCTAAGCCCCCAAGTGTGAGGTTTGCTCATCATTCGGTAGGATTTTTTCAACTTAGGCGAGTACTGGACTGCAGCTAAGCCCCCGAGTGAGAGACTTGCTCATCACTCGATAGAATTTTTTCAACTTAGGCGAGCACTGGACTGCAGCTAAGCCCCCGAGTGAGAGACTTGCTCATCACTTGGTAGGATTTTTTAAACATAGGTGAGTACTGGACTGCAGCTAAGCCCCCGAGTGAGAGACTTGCTCATCACTCGGTAGGATGGTTTTTAAACTTAGGCGAGTACTGGACTGCAGTTAAGCCCCTGAGTGAGAGACTTGCTCATCACTCGGTAGGATTTTTTAAACTTAGGCGAGTACTGAACTGCAGCTAAGCCCCCGAGTGAGAGACTTGCTCATCACTCGGTAGGATTTTTTAAACTTGGGCGAAATGGATTCGCAGCTAAGCTACCGAGTGAGAGGCTTGCTCATCACTCGGTAGGATTTTTTTAAAACTTAGGCGAAACGGATTCGCAGCTAAGACACCCACTGGGGGATTTCAGAAACAAATGTAAGCAATCGACAATCATTTTAGAAGACTGTAAAAAACTCTTGTCTTTGATAAACAAACTACAAAGGTGCTTTTTATTACATCCCAATAGACTGAATGCTTAAGTATAAAAGGGGCGGAGCAGCTCTGCATCCCAAGCTCGCGCCTCGTCTTTCTTGTGCTCGACGTTGTAGAGGTGGTACGCTCCATTGTGGAGCACTTTGGTGACAACGAAGGGGCCTTCCCAGGCAAGAGCAAGCTTGTGAGGTTTCTGCTGATCCACTCGGAGAACCAAGTCTCCCTCTTGAAATGCTCAACCCCTCACGTTTCGGGCATGGAATCGACGCAGGTCTTGCTGATAGATGGTTGATCGGATCAAGGCCATCTCTCTTTCTTCTTCCAGGAGATCGAATGCATCTTGTCGTGCCTATTCTGCTTCTTCTTCTGAGAAAAGCTCGACTCGGGGCACATTGTGGAGTAAGTCACTCGGAAGTATAGCTTTAGCTCCATAAACCAAGAAAAAAGGGGTTCTGCCAGTTGACCGATTGGGCGTTGTCCTCAATCCCCACAATACTGATGGAAGTTCATCGACCCAGGCTCCTGCTGCGTGTTTGAGGTCACGCATCAGTCGGGGTTTCAGTCCTATGAGAATCAATCCATTTGCTCTTTCAGCTTGCCCATTCAACTGGGGTGGGCGACTGAGGCATAGTCGACTCGAGTACCTTGGGAAGCACAGAAAGTTCTGAACTCATCAGAGTCGAAGTTTGACCCACTGTCAGTGATGATGCTATGTGGAACACCATATCTGAATGTTAACTCTCTGATGAAGCTGACAACAGTATTGGCTTCAAGGTTCTTGATAGGCTTGGCCTCAATCCACTTGGTGAACTTGTCGACTGCTACAAGCACATGAGTGAATCCACTCCTACCAGTCCTCAGAGATCCAACCATGTCCAATCCCCAAACAGCAAAGGGCCAGACGAGTGGAATGGTCTTCAGGGCCGACCTTCACATTTGTCGACTATTTCTTTTGCCATATCATTTTCCCATGGCTAGTAAAATCCCGCTCGGTATGCTTTGGCCACAATGGTCCGAGAGGACGCATGGTGACCAAAACCTCCATAATGAAATCGACCACGGCTGGAACCTCGACTTCAGTCGGATTGGTGGCACTCTTCGGCTGTGGGGGCTCTTCAGTGAAGGGATCTTCTTGAACTGAAGGTGTATGAATGTGCTCCAAGAACACATTGCTGGGAATGGCTTCTCTCTTGGAGCCTATCTTTGCCAGATCATCGGCTGCTTGATTTTTCAGTCGAGGGATGTGATGGAGCTCTAATCCCTCAAATCTCTTGTCTAACTTTCTCACTACATTGCAATAACCAGTCATAGCTGGGCTTCTGATGTCCCATTCTTCATCACCTGGTTGACCACTAAATCCGAGTCGCCATAGACCATGAGGAGACGGGCGCCGAGTGAAATGGACATACGCAACCCATACAGAAGTGCCTCATATTCAGCTTCATTGTTGGAGGAGTCAAAGTGAATCTGGAGAACATAGCTAAGTTTGTCACCACGGGGGGATACCAACACCACCCCAGCACTAGAACCATTCAGCATCTTGGACCCATCGAAGTGAAGGAAATATGCCCTAGAGGCAATAATAGAGTTATTATTTATTTCCTTATATCATGATAAATGTTTATTATTCATGGTAGAATTGTATTAATCGAAAACATAATACATGTGTGAATACATAGACAAACAGAGTGTCACTAGTATGCCTCTACTTGACTAGCTCGTTAATCGAAGATGGTTATGTTTCCTAATCATAGACATGTGTTGTCATTTGATTAACGGGATCACATCATTAGGAGAATGATGTGATTGACATGACCCATTCCATTAGCTTAGCACCCGATCGTTTAGTATGTTGCTATTGCTTTCTTCATGACTTATACATGTTCCTATGACTATGAGATTATGCAACTCCTGTTTGCCGGAGGAACACTTTGTGTGCTACCAAACGTCACAACGTAACTGGGTGATTATAAAGGAGCTCTACAGGTGTCTCCAAAGGTACATGTTGGGTTGGCGTATTTCGAGATTAGGATTTGTCACTCCGATTGTCGGAGAGGTATCTCTGGGCCCTCTCGGTAATGCACATCACTTAAGCCTTACAAGCATTGCAACTAATGAGTTAGTTGCGAGATGATGTATTACGGAACGAGTAAAGAGACTTGCCGGTAACGAGATTGAACTAGGTATTGAGATACCGACGATCGAATCTCGGGCAAGTAACATACCGATGACAAAGGGAACAACATATGTTGTTATGCGGTCTGACTGATAAAGATCTCCGTAGAATATGTGGGAGCAAATATGAGCATCCAGGTTCCGCTATTGGTTATTGACTGGAGACGTGTCTCGGTCATGTCTACATTGTTGTCGAACCCGTAGGGTCCGCACGCTTAAGGTTTCGATGACAGTTATATTATGAGTTTATGAGTTTTGATGTACCGAAGGAGTTCAGAGTCCCGGATGAGATCGGGGACATGACGAGGAGTCTCGAAATGGTCGAGACGTAAAGATTGATATATTGGACGACTATATTCGGACATCGGAAAGGTTCTGAGTGATTCGGGTATTTTCGGAGGTACCGGGGAATTATGGGAATACGAGGAAAAAGCAATGGGCCGTAATGGGCCTTAGTGGGAAGGACCAGGAGGTGGCGCGCGCCCCTCCCAAGCCCAGTCCGAATTGGACAAGGGATTTGGGGCGCAGCCCCTCTCTCCCTTCCTTCCCCTCTTCCCCCCTTTCCCCCCTTCTCCTAGTTGGACTAGGAGAGGAGGAAACCTACTCCAACTAGGAGTAGGAATCCTACTCCCCTGGCGCGCCTCTCCTAGGGCCGGCCTCCTTCCCCCTTGATCCTTTATATACGAGGGCAGGGGGGCACCTCTAGACACACAAGTTGATCTTCAAGATCGTTCTCTTAGCCGTGTGTGGTGCCCCCCTCCACCATAGTCCTCGATAATATTGTCGTGGTGCTTATGCGAAGCCCTGCGACAGTAGAACATCAAGATCGTCATCACACCGTCGTGCTAACGGAACTCTTCCCCGACACATTGATGGATCGGAGTCCGGGGATCGTCATTGAGCTGAACGTGTGCTAAAACTCGGAGGTGTCGTAGTTTCGGTGCTTGATCGGTCGGGCCGTAAAGACGTACGACTATATCAACCGCGTTGTCATAACGCTTCCGCTGTCGGTCTACGAGGGTACGTAGATTACACTCTCCCCTCTCTTTGCTATGCATCACCATGATCTTGCGTGTGCGTAGGAAAATTTTGAAATTACTATGTTCCCCAACAGTGGCATCCGATCCTAGGTTTTATGTGTTGATGTTATATGCACGAGTAGAACACAAGTGAGTTGTGGGCGATATAAGTCATACTGCTTACCAGCATGTCATACTTTGGTTCGGCGGTATTGTTGGATGAAGCGGCTCGGACCGACATTACGCGTACGCTTACGCGATACTGGTTCTACTGACGTGCTTTGCACACAGGTGGCTAGCGGGTGTCAGTTTCTCCAACTTTAGTTGAACCGAGTGTGGCTACGCCCGGTCCTTGCGAAGGTTAAAACAGCATCAACTTGACAAACTATCGTTGTGGTTTTGATGCGTAGGTAAGAACGGTTCTTGCTAAGCCCGTAGCAGCCACGTAAAACTTGCAACAACAAAGTAGAGGACGTCTAACTTGTTTTTGCAGGGCATGTTGTGATGTGATATGGTCAAGACGTGATGAGATATAAGTTGTTGTATGAGATAATCATGTTTTGTTGAAGTTATCGGCAACTGGCAAAAGCCTTATGGTTGTCTATTTATTGCAGAAGATGCAAGCGCCAAATAATTGCTTTACTTTATCGCTATGCGATAGCAATAGTTGCAAGAGCAATAGTTGGCGAGACGTCCACATGACGACACATTGATATAGATCAAGATGATGAAGATCATGGTGTCATGCCGGTGACGATAGAGATCATGACAGTACTTTGAAGATGGAGATCAAAGGCGCAAGATGATGATGGCCATATCATGTCACATATTTTGATTGCATATGATGTTTATCTTTTTATACATCTTATTTTGCTTAGTTTGACGGTAGCATTTTAAGATGATCTCTCACTAATTATCAAGAAGTGTTCTCCCTGAGTATGCACCGTTGCGAAAGTTCTTCGTACTGAGACACCACGTGATGATCGGGGATCTACGTTCAAATACAATGGGTGCAAGACAGTTGCACACGCGGAATACTCAGGTTAAACTTGACGAGCCTAGCATATACAGATATGGCCTCGGAACACGGAGACCAAAAGGTCGAACGTGAATCATATAGTAGATATGATCAACATAGTGATGTTCACCATTGAAAACTACTCCATCTCACGTGATGATCGGACATGGTTTAGTTGATTTGGATCACGTGATCACTTAGAGGATTAGAGGGATGTCTATCTAAGTGGGAGTTCTTAAGTAATATGATTAATTGAACTTTAATTTATCATGAAATTAGTCCTGGTAGTATTAGCATATCTATGTTGTAGATCAATAGCTCGCGTTGTTGCTTTCATATGTTTATTTTGATATGTTCCTAGAGAAAATTGTGTTGAAAGATGTTAGTAGCAATGATGCGGATTGGATCCGTGATCTGAGGTTTATCCTCATTGCTGCACAAAAGAATTATGTCCTTGATGCACCGCTAGGTGACAGACCTATTGCAGGAGCAGATGTAGACGTTATGAACATTTGGCTCTCTCAATATGATGACTACTTGATAGTTTAGTGCACCATGCTTAACGGCTTAGAATCGGGACTTCAAAGACGTTTTGAACGTCATGGACCATATGAGATGTTCCAGGAGTTGAAGTTAATATTTCAAGCAAATACCCGAGTTGAGAGATATGAAGTCTCCAACAAGTTCTATAGCTAAAAGATGGAGGAGAATCGCTCAACTAGTGAGCATGTGCTCAAATTGGCTGGGTACTACAATCGCTTTGAATCAAGTGGGAGTTAATCTTCCAGATAAGATAGTGATTGACAGAATTCTCTAGTCACCATCACCAAGTTAGTAGAACTTCGTGATGAACTATAGTATGCAGCAGGCAGTGAACGGATTCATCCTGCAAAAGTGGCCATACTAAGAGCAGGGATGACGAAAACGACTCCCGAGCTTTTCATGATGATGAAATCGATGAAGGTAGAAATCAAGAAAGAGCATCAAGTGTTGATGGTTGACAAAATCACTAGTTTCAAGAAAAGGGCAAAGGGAAAAAGGGGAACTTCAAGAAGAACAGCAAGCAAGTTGCTGCTCAAGTGAAGAAGCCCAAGTCTGGTCCTAAGCCTGAGACTAAGTGCTTCTACTGCAAAGGGACTGGTCACTGGAAGCGGAACTACCCCAAGTGATTGGCGGATAAGAAGGATGGCAAAGTGAACATAAGTATATTGATATACATATTGATGTGTACTTTACTAGTGTTTATAGCAACCCCTCGGTATTTGATACTAGTTCAATTTCTAAGATTAGTAACTCGAAACGGGAGTTGAAGAATAAACAGAGACTAGCTAAGGGTGAAGTGACGATGTGTGTTGGAAGTGGTTCCAAGATTGATATGATCATCATCGCACACTCCCTATATTTTCGGGATTAATGTTGAACCTAAATAAGTGTTATTTGGTGTTTGCGTTGAGCATGAATATGATTTGATCATGTTTATTGTAATACGGTTATTCATTTAAGTAAGAGAATAAATTGTTGTTTTGTTTACATGAATAAAACCTTATATGGTTACACACCCAATGAAAATGGTTCATTGAATCTCGGTCGTAGTGATACACATATTCATAATATTGAAACCAAAAGATGCAAAGTTAATAATGATAGTGCAACTTATTTGTGGCACTGCCGTTTAGGTCATATTGGTGTAAAGCGCATGAAGAAACTCCATACTGATGGGATTTTGGAATCACTTGATTATGAATCACTTGGTGCTTGCGAATCATGCCTCATGGGCAAGATGACTAAGACTCCGTTCTCCGGAACATGGAGCGAGCAACAGATTTGTTGGAAATCATACATACTGATGTATGTGGTCCGATGAATATTGAGGCTCGCGGCAGGTATCATTATTTTCTGATCTTCATAGATGATTTGAGCAGATATGAGTATATCTACTTGATGAAACACAAGTCTGAAACATTTGAAAAGTTCAAAGAATTTCAGAGTGAAGTGGAGAATCGTCATAACAAAAATAAAAGTTTCTACGATATGATCACAAAAGTAAAGTATTTGAGTTACGAGTTTGGCCTTCAGTTAAAAACAATGTGAAATAGTTTCACTACTCACGCCACCTGGAACACCACATCATAATGGTGTGTCCAAACGTCATAACCGTACTTGCAATCTATGATGTTTCTTACAGATTTACCAACATCGTTTTGGGGTTATGCATTAAAGACAGCTGCATTCACGTTTAAAAGGGAACCATCTAAGTCACCATCTAAGTCCGTTGAGATGACACAATCTGAACTGTGGTTTGGCAAGAAACCAAAGTTGTCGTTTCTTAAAGTTTGGGGTTGTGATGCTTATATGAAAAAGTTTCAACCTGATAAGCTCAAACCCAAATCGGAGAAATATGTCTTCATAGGATACCCAAAGGAGACTGTTGGGTACACCTTCTATCACAGATCCGAAGGCAAGTTATTCATTGCTGAGAATGGATCCTTTCTAGAGAAGGAGTTTCTCTCGAAAGAAGTGAGTGGGAGGAAAGTAGAACTTGATGAGGTAACTGTACCTGCTCCCTTATTGGAAAGTAGTTCATCACAGAAATCTGTTCCTGTGACTACTAGACCGATTAGTGAGGAAGCTAATGATGATGATCATGTAACTTCAGATCAAGTTACTACCGAACCTCATAGGTAAAACAGAGTGAGATCCGCACCAGAGTGGTATGGTAATCCAGTTCTAGAGGTCATGTTACTTGACCATGACGAACCTACGAACTATGAGGAAGCGATGATGAGCCCAGATTCCGCGAAATGGCTTGAGGACATGAAATCTGAGATGCGATCCATGTATGAGAACAAAGTATGGACTTTGATTGACTTGCCCAATGATCGGCAAGCCATTGAGATTAAATGGATCTTCAAGAGGAAGACGGACGCTGATAGTAGTGTTACTATCTACAAAGCTAGAATTGTCGCAAAAAGGTTTTCGACAAGTTCAAGGTGTTGACTATGATGAGAGTTTCTCACTCGTATCTATGCTTAAGTCTGTCCGAATCATGTTAGCAATTGCCGCATTTTATGAAATCCGGCAAATGGATAAACAAAACTGCATTTCTTAATGGATTTATTAAAGAATAGTTGTATATGATACAACCAGAAGGTTTTGTCAATCCTAAAGGTGCTAACAAAATGTGCAAGCTCCAGCGATCCATCTATGGACTGGTGCAAGTATCTCGGAGTTGGAATATGCGCTTTGATGAGATGATCAAAGCATATAGTTTTATACAGACTTGCGGTGAAGCCTGTATTTACAAGAAAGTGAGTGGGAGCACTACAGCATTTCTGATAAGTATATGTGAATGACATATTGTTGATCGGAAATAATGTAGAATTATTCTGCAAAGCATAAAGGAGTGTTTTTGAAAGAAGTTTTTCAAAGAAAGACCTCGGTAAAGCTGCTTACATATTAAGCATCAAGATCTATAGAGATAGATCAAGACGCTTGATAAGTTTTTTCAATGAGTACATACCTTGACAATATTTTGAAGTAGTTCAAAAATGGAACAGTTAAAGAAAGAGTTCTTGGCTGTGTTACAAGGTGTGAAATTGAGTAAGACTCAAAGCCTGACCACGGCAGAAGATAGAAAGAGAATGAAAGTCATTCCCTATGCCTCAGCCATAGGTTCTACAAAGTATGCCATGCTGTGTACCAGATCTATTGTATACCCTACACTGTGTTAAGCAAGGGAGTACAATAGTGATCTAAGAGTAGATCACTGGACAGTGGTCAAAATTATCCTTAGTGGAATAAGGAAATATTTCTCAATTATGGAGGTGGCAAAAGGTTCGCCGTAAAAACTTACGTCGATGCAAGTTTTGACACAGGTCTGGATGACTCTAAGTCTCGATCTAGATACATATTGAAAGTGGGAGCAATTAGCTAGAGTAGCTCCGTGCAGAGCATTGTAGACATAGAATTCGCAAAATACTTACGGATCTGTATGTGACAGACCCGTTGACTAAACTTCTCTCACAAGCAAAACATGATCACACCTTAGTACTCTTTGGGTATTAATCACATAGCGATGTGAACTAGATTACTGACTCTAGTAAACCCTTTGGGTGTTGGTCACATATCGATGTGAACTACGGGTGTTAACCACATAAATATGTGAACTATTGATGTTAGATCACATGGCGATGTGAACTAGATTATTGACTCTAGTGCAAGTGGGAGACTGAAGGAAATATGCCCTAGAGGCAATAATAAAGTTATTATTTATTTCCTTATACCATGATAAATGTTTATTATTCATGCTAGAATTGTATTAACCGGAAACATAATACATGTGTGAATACATAGACAAACAGAGTGTCACTAGTATGCCTCTACTTGACTAGCTCATTAATCGAAGATGGTTATGTTTCCTAACCATAGACAGGTGTTGTCATTTGATTAACGGTATCACATCATTAGGAGAATGATGTGATTGACATGACCCATTCCACTAGCTTAGCACCCGATCGTTTAGTATGTTGCTATTGCTTTCTTCATGACTTATACATGTTCCTATGACTATGAGATTATGCAACTCCCGTTTGCCGGAGGAACACTTTGTGTGCTACCAAACGTCACAACGTAACTGGGTGATTATAAAGGAGCTCTACAGGTGTCTCCAAAGGTAAATATTGGGTTGGCGTATTTCGAGATTAGGATTTGTCACTCCGATTGTCGGAGAAGTATCTCTGGGCCCTCTCGGTAATGCACATCACTTAAGCCTTGCAAGCATTGCAACTAATGAGTTAGTTGCGAGATGATGTATTACAGAACGAGTAAAGAGACTTGCCGGTAATGAGATTGAACTAGGTATTGAGATACCGACGATCGAATCTCGAGCAAGTAACATACCGATGACAAAGGGAACAATGTATGTTGTTATGCGGTCTGACCGATAAAGATCTTCATAGAATATGTGGGAGCCAATATGAGCATCCAGGTTCCGCTATTGGTTATTGACTGGAGACGTGAGTCGGTCATGTCTACATTGTTCTCAAACCCGTAGGGTCCACATGCTTAAGGTTTCGATGACAGTTATATTATGAGTTTATGAGTTTTGATGTACCGAAGGAGTTCGGAGTCCCAGATGAGATCAGGGACATGACGAGGAGTCTCGAAATGGTCGAGACGTAAAGATCGATATATTGGACGACTATATTCGGACATCGGAAAGGTTCTGAGTGATTCAGGTATTTTTGGAGGTACCGGGGAGTTACGGGAATACGAGGAAGAAGCAATGGGCCTTAATGGGCCTTAGTGGGAAGGACCAGGAGGTGGCGCGCGCCCCTCCCAAGCCCAGTCCGAATTGGACAAGGGATTTGGGGCGCAGCCCCTCTCTCCCTTCCTTCCCCTCTTCCCCCCTTTCCCCCCTTCTCCTAGTTGGACTAGGAAAGGAGGAAACCTACTCCAACTAGGAGTAGGAATCCTACTCCCCTGGCGCGCCTCTCCTAGGGCCGGCCTCCTCCCCCCTTGCTCCTTTATATACGGGGGAAGGGGGCACCTCTAGACACACAAGTTGATCTTCAAGATCGTTCTCTTAGCCGTGTGCGGTGCCCCCCTCCACCATAGTCCTCGATAATATTGTCGTGGTGCTTATGCGAAGCCCTGCGACAGTAGAACATCAAGATTGTCATCACGTTGTCGTGCTGATGGAACTCTTCCCCGACACTTTGCTGGATCGGAGTCCGGGGATCGTCATTGAGCTGAACGTGTGCTAAAACTCAGAGGTGCCATTGTTTCGGTGCTTGATCGGTCGGGTCGCAAAGACGTACGACTACATCAACCGCGTTGTCATAACGCTTCCGCTGCCGGTCTATGAGTGTACATAGATTACACTCTCCCCTCTCGTTGCTATGCATCACCATGATCTTGCGTGTGCGTAGGAAAATTTTGAAATTACTACGTTCCCCAACACGAAGAACATGGTCCAATAATCCGAGTGAATTTGGGCCGGAAGTTGCTGTTCGATCCACTCGGCGAGGAAATCAGCTATTGCTTGGGACTTGATAGCTTTCTTTGCCTCAAATTTGATGTCCAAGGGAAGGCGTTCAATCGCCTATTTTGCCACTCGACCAGTTGCATCTCTGTTGTTCAGAATCTCTGATAATGGAGCGTCGCTGACGACTGTAATGGAATGATCAGAGAAATAGTGTGCAACCTTCTTCGTGGTCATGTAAATCGTGTGGGTATCTTTTCTTCGACGGAGTCAGAACTTTAGAAACATAATACACTGGGCACTGAATTTTATAGGCTTTTCCTTCTTCCTCCCGCTCGACCGTGAGTACTGTACTGACAACTTGTCTAGTGGCTGCAATATAAAGCAGTAAAGGCTCTTTGCTGATTCGTGCCGCAAGCACCGGCTGGGTGGAAAGCAGGGCTTTGAGCTCTGCAAATGCTGCATCAGCTTCGGGAGTCCACTCGAACCTATCAGACTTCTTCATCAGTCGGTAAAGGCAATGCCTTTTCACCGAGGCGAGAAATGAATCGACTCAAGGCGGCCAAACAACCAGTAAGCTTCTGGACATTGTGCACACGCACGGGGCGTTTCATCCGAAGTATAGCACCAACTTTCTCTGGGTTAGCGTCGATCCCTCGTTCGGAAACGAGGAAACCGAGTAACTTTCCGCCAGGAACTCCGAATGTGCACTTTGATGGATTAAGTTTGATATCATATCTTTTGAGATTGGCAAAGGTTTTGGCAAGGTCAGCCAGCAGGTTGGAACCTTTACGTGACTTGACCACAATGTCATCCATGTATGCTTCCACATTCCGACTGATTTGAGTGAGCAGACACTTCTGGATCATCCTCATGAATGTGGCTCCGGCGTTCTTCAAACCGAATGGCATAGTGACATAACAGAAGCATCCGAATGAAGTGATGAAAGTCGTCTTTATCTCATCGGGCCCATACTGTCGGATCTAATGGTACCCAAATAGGCGTCCAAAAAGGACAAACGCTCACACCCCGCAGTCGATTCGACAATTTGGTCGATGCGGGGGAGAGGAAAATGATCTTTTGGGAAGGCCCGATTGATATGCTTGAAGTCAATGCACATGCGAAGTGAATCATCCTTCTTGGGGACCATGACAACATTGGCGAGCCACTCGGAGTGGTAAATCTCTCAGATGAACTCAGCAGCCAGGAGCCGAGCCACTTCTTCGCCAATTGATTTTCTCTTCTGGACGGCGGACCGTTGGAGATGTTCCTTGACTGGTTTTACTTTTGGGTCGACTCGCAAACGATGCTCAGCCAGTCCCCTGGGTACACCCGGCATGTCAGAAGGTTTCCATGCAAAGATGTCCCAGTTCTCACAGAGGAACTGGATGAGCGCTTCTTCCTATTTGCTGTCGAGTGTTGTTGAGATATGGGTCAAAGCAGCATTGGGATCGGTTAGGTGAATATGAATCGACTTTGTTTCACTGGAAGACTGAAATGCAGAATCTGTGGCAGGCTTCTTGGCTCGTAGCAATCACTCGGATCTGCATTTTTCTGATATTCTTGCAGTTCTACTACTACCGTTTGTGCATCGGCAATTTTTGAGCCCTTTTGGAAGCACTCTTCTGCCTTCTGTCGATTACCAGTGACAGTGATTACTCCTCTAGGACCAGGCATCTTCAATTTGAGATACATGTAACATGGTCGAGCCATAAAATGTGCATAAGCGGGCCTACCTAGAATAGCATGGTAAGCACTCTTGAAATCCACTACCTCAAATGTCAACTTTTCCTTGCGGTAATTCTTGGAATCACCGAAAACCACATCAAGGGCGATTTGGCAGAGTGACTGAGCCTTCTTGCCAGGTATAACGCCGTGGAAACTCATGTTGCTTTCACTAAGCTTGGACATCAGATGCCCATTCCCTTCAAGGTTTCAGCATAAAGGATATTCAGGCCACTGCCACCATCCATCAGCACTTTAGTCAGTCGAGTGCCTTCAACTACAGGGTCGACCACCAGTGCTTGCCTCCTAGGGGTGGCTATATGGGCTGGATGGTCCGACTGGTCGAATGTGATGGCAGTTTGGGACCACTTCAGATAATTGGGTGTTGTAGGAGCAACCATGTTTACTTCTCTGTTAATAACTTTCAACTGACTTTTGCTTTCAACATCAGCAAAAATCATCAGTGTGGAATTGACATTGGGAAAACCATCATCATCTTCTTCCCTATCTTCACCTCTGTCCGACTCCTTTCCTTCTCCTTGGGTTGTTTCTCTCGGAACTGCTGGATCAGGAAACGACACTGTCGAGTGGTGTGTTTAGGGTAAATGATGTTCCCCTCTTCATCTTTTTTGGTATGAATATGGCACGGTAGATCCAACACAGCATTCCCATCTTTATCCTTAACTTTTTTGGGAGTCCAAGGCCCTTTGGGCTTTCCCTTTAACTTTCCTTGGGCAACAATTGTTTTGTGCTTGCCACTCCGGAGCCGGTCTTCCTCTTCACCATTGGCATATTTGGTGGCAATCTCCATCGTCCGAGTCAGAGTCATATCTCCTGTCCGACCGAATTTCAGATTCAACTCCCGATACTTAACGCCTTCCTTGAAGGCACAAATTGCTTGGTGATCTGACACATTCTCCACTGTATGGTGTAACGTGATCCATCTCTGGATATAATCCCTCAAGGTTTCATTCGGTTTCTGAACACAACACTGCAATTTTGTCAACCCTGCCGACCTTTTGCAAGTACCTTCAAAGGTTCTAACAAACACTCGAGCAAGTTCCTCCCAACTATATATGCTGCCAGGAGCCAACTGATTCAAGCACGCTCTGGCTGAGCCCTCCAACATCAAGGGGAGGTGCTTCATAGCCACATCATCATTGCCGCCACCAATCTGCACAACCACTCGGTAGTCCTCAAGCCAAGTGTCTGGCTTGGACTCGCCGGTGAACTTGCTGACTCTAGTCGCCAACCTGAAGTTGGGAGGAATCACTGCTGCTCTGATGGCTCTACTGAAACACTTGGGTCCTGAAACGTGCACCCTGCTTCCAGTCGGATGATCTCTATTGTGGCCTTCTCTGTGAGCCATGTTCCTATCAACCAGACCTTGAACGAGGATAGATCTTGCATCAAAGCCTGGCTCTCTGGGGTCGACTGGAATTCTTCGTTCGCCGCTGTGGGGGCGCCTGTCATCTTGCCGCCGAGGCGCGTATGACCCACTCCTCGGAGGAGGCGTGGGCACTCGACGACGGTCATCGTGGCCGAGTCGATGATCATACTGCTCGCGGTTCCTGTACTGATCTTGCTGGTGCCTGATAGGTCTCCAACGTATCTATAATTTTTGATTGCACCATGCTATATTATCTACTGTTTTGGACTATATTGGGCTTTAATTTCCACTTTTATATTATTTTTGGGACTAACCTATTAACCGGAGGCCCAGCCCAGAATTGCTGTTTTTTTGCCTATTTCAGTGTTTCGAAGAAACGGAATATCAAACGGAGTCCAAACGGAATGAAACCTTCGGGAACGTGATTTTCTCACTGAACATGATCCAGGAGACTTGGACCCTACGCCAACGCATCAGAGAGGCGGTCACGAGGGTGGGGGCGCCCCCCCTAGGGCACGCGCCCTGCCTCGTGGGCCCCTCGGAGCTCCACCGACGTACTCCTTCCTCCTATATATACCTACGTACCCCCAAACGATCTGAACAGGAGCCAAAAACTAATTCCACCGCCGCAACTTTCTGTATCCACGAGATCCCATCTTGGGGCCTGTTCTGGAGCTCTGCCGGAGAGGGCCGTCATCACGGAGGGCTTCTACACCACCATAGCCTCTTCGATGAAGTGTGAGTAGTTTACCTCAGACCTTCGGGTCCATAGTTAGTAGCTAGATGGCTTCTTCTCTCTTTTTGGATCTCAATACAAAGTTCTCCCCCTCTCTTGTGGAGATCTATTTGATGTAATCTTCTTTTTGCAGTGTGTTTGTTGAGACCGATGAATTGTGGGTTTATGATCAAGTCTATCTATGAATAATATTTGAATCTTCTCTGAATTCTTTTATGTATGATTGGTTATCTTTGCAAGTCTCTTCGAATTATCCGTTTGGTTTGGCCAACTAGATTGGTAGTTCTTGCCATGGGGGAAGTGCTTAGCTTTGGGTTCGATCTTGCGGTGTCCTTTCCCAGTGACAGAACGGGCATCAAGGCACGTATTGCATCGTTGCCATCGAGGATAAAAAGATGGGGTTTATTTCATATTGCATGAATTTATCTCTCTACATCATGTCATCTTGCTTAAGGCGTTACTCTGTTTTTAACTTAATACTCTAAAGGCATGCTGGATAGCGGTCGATGAGTGGAGTAATAGTAGTAGATGCAGAATCGTTTTGGTATACTTGTCACGGACGTGATGCCTATATACATGGTCATGCCTAGATATTCTCATAACAATGCTCAATTCTGTCAATTGCTCAATAGTAATTTGTTCACCCACCGTAGAATACTTATGCTCTTGAGAGATTCCACTAGTGAAACCTATGGCCCCCGGGTCTATTCTCATCATATCAATCTCCATCACTTTAATCTTGTTTTGCTTTTTACTTTGCCTTTTACTTTTTACTTTGCATCTTTATACCAAAAATACCAAAATATTATATCTAACAGATCTCACTCTCATAAGTGACTGTGAAGGGATTGACAACCCCTAATCGCGTTGGTTGCGAGTAGCTATCGTTTTGTGCAGGTACAAGGGACTTGAGCGTGGCCTCCTACTGGATTGATACCTTGGTTCTCAAAAACTGATGGAAATACTTACGCTACTCTGCTGCATCATCTCTTCCTCTTCGGGGAAATCCAACGCAAGCTCAAGAGGTAGCAGTGCCCACGTTCCTCACGCCGCGGAGGCGATCTTGGGCTGTGAGCAGATTGGACAGTATTTGCCACCACGGATCTGCTATGAATCCTATTCCACGACTGAGATACTATTGTGTTATGCTCTCCTGCTGCCCAGAATAAAGCCCGGATCTGCATCAAACCTCGGCCAGCTTTTGAATGGGAAGGTTGAATTGACTCTGCTATTCAAGTTGTAGCTGTGAGATTCTGGATCGGAGTTCGGTATACCTGAGTCGGAGGCGGAAAAAGTTGTCATTGACTGGACTCAGGAATCCGCTGCCGAGCACGCTCGTCGAGTGTGCGCTGGAGGTTCTCCAAACGAGTGTGCTCAACCAAGTTGGCCAGGCGCGCCTCCTCCAAGGCCTGGGCCTCGGGGGTTTCTCCAACGATAGGAGTGTGAAGTGCATCCATATTACGGCGGCAAAGATCTTCCCTCCGCTGCGAAGAGAGGGGTTCGGGGTGGTACTCCTCGTGGACATGTGATGGGTCGCCGACGCCATCGCCACCGTCTTCACAGGTGAAGTCAGGAGGACTGCATGGTCCATTGACCATCAAGACTTCCGCCGTGGGGTCGCTGCTGTCGCACTCAGATGCAGTCTCGACGGAGCCAGTCGACAGATCGAACAGGCCATAGAGAGTTTCATCGGGCTTGATCTCCGCGATTTGTGGGGTGGCGGATTGGCGGGCCACTGCATGCCTCACCCACCGCTGAAGCTGCGACTGACCGGATCACTGGCGCCGGCGAACAACGGAAAGCGAGGTTGCCGTAGGAGCCGACTGCTACTGAGTCGACGTCTGCCGAAGAAGGACGCCGCGGACGCATGCGCAGAAGTGCGTCGCCCCGCGGACGGGAAGCGCCTCAATGTTGAGTGGAGCCTCATGGAGCCAAGCGGAGTCGTCGGTGATGAAGACAAGCGTGCCAAGACGGATCTCGCGGCCTTCAGCCAATCCTCCGCCGGAAATCATGATGACGGGAATCGGAAAAAATGCAACTTCTCCAACAAACTGCTAAGACACCTGCCCCATGGTGGGCGCCAATTGTCGTGGATCTAAGACTGACAGTAGAATGGGGGGTAGGTATGAGGAGGCAAGATCCTAGCTATGGAGTAGTTGTACACATGAGTTTACGAGTTCAAGCCCTTCGCGGAGGAAGTAACAGCCCTACGTCTCGGTGCCCTGAGGCGGTCGACTGGATTATATGCGTGTGTGAGTTAACAAAAGATGCGAACCCCTGTCCTGGAGGAGGGGGTGGCTTATATAGAGTGCGCTAGGGCCCCAGCTCCCCTCCATTATGCGGGGTTCAATGTACATAAAGAAGGAGCGTTACATGTAACGTTTGTATTAAAGTGCTATAAATGATAGTTAAGTCTATGAGTAAACACCCGACCGTTGTTGTGTAGAGTGACTTTAGATCTTCTGTTTGTCGAGTGATTTTTGTGACAGTCGAGTGACATTGATTCTTCCGAGTGGAGTGTCTCTGGTCGACTGGATGATGCTACCCTTTGAATGCGTCTGGCTTTAGAGTGATGTCCTTGGGGAGGGTGTCTAGGTCAGGCTTATGACCCTACCCTAGGTGCATAGCTTCATCAAACATGCCTATCCAGTAAGCAACTCCTTGCTAATCGTATCTCTATACGACTCCTGTCGGTCGTGAAGGTACCTCATACCCCGGCCCCCAACCTTCTTTGCCACAAGGACCAAAACCATTTTGATAGCCTTGTCAAGTTAACCTGATGTAGTGCATGTCCATGTCCGACATGAACCCTTCAGTTCAAGGACACCTAGCAGCACCCCAATTTTATGAGCCCACTACTAGACGTACTTGACGTGCGAAGGTGCAACATCGGGAATGGCAAAACGCTTGATATTAACGAGGGATCTTTCTACCATTCTAACATGCATAGAAACAAAGAAGCATAATAATCACAAATAAACACATATTGTGAAATAGTATGACTCCTTCTTGGATGTTCTTCCAGGTCGGCTCCGACTCCGGTGACCATCTAGGAACTCCATCTTTGTTTGTCACGCCGGGACGCTAAGCCACCAACTTGATCTCTATTATCCAACTACTACAACTAGTAATGAATTTTTACATAGAGTCATAAGTCGACACGCAGGTCGTTATACAATATAATGACAGCACTTTGGCTCCTGCCAGCTGACAAACATGACACGCATGCCATGTATAATTTACACACATGCATCACATATGTCACATCCCTAGTTCAGGTATGCACTAGGCTAGCCCTTCATGTGAGCATCATGTTTAAATTCAAATGAAATTTGAATTGAGGAATTTTCAAAAGCCTCAGAAGACCTCTAAAAATAACCAACATTTAAATCTCATCAAATGAGTCCAAGAAAATGTTCATGTTAATCTCTGGAAATATTGGGAAGGAATGAAATTCAAACCAATATTTCTAGAATCTCAGAAACAATTATTTTTGGCCTTTGAATTAATCCAATAAATATTTGAATTGGATCTATATTTGTTATATAATAAATATATGTTCAATAATTCTGGAAATTGTTGTGTAGCTTTGGATAAGTCCATTTAGTTCACACAATTATTTTCATGAATTTTGAAAATGGTTTGGTCTTGGGACAATTACATTTGAGCCCCTAGTTGTGTCACACCCGTGTGTTTTGCCCCTAAATTCAAAAAACCCTCGTTTCTACCCGAGCTCGTTTGCTCTTCTTATGTTTTTGCTCTTTGACCGTTTGACCGTAACTTTGAAAACTTCATAACGAATTCATACTAACTCAGAAAAATGCATATAAGATATCAAAATGTCCGGAAAAACATCACCTATATGTGCATGTCATTTGCATTCATGACAAAAAGGGCATTCATGACAAAAGACATCATATGAGCTCAAACTGTGATAGGGACTTTTCAGTACTTTTGTCATGAATGCAAATGGCATGCACATATAGGTGATGTTTTTCTGATCATTTTGATATCTTATTTGCATTTTTCTGAGTTAGTATTAATTCGTTATGAAGTTTTCAAAGTTGCAGTCAAACGGTCAAAGGGCAAAAACATAAGAGGAGTAAACGAGCTTGGATAGAAATGAGGGTTTTTTGAATTTAGGGGCAAAACACACGGGTGTGACACAACTAGGGGCTCAAATGTAATTGTCCCTTTGGTCTTTGAACTAAATCAAAACATAATAGCAAAAATAGAAAAACATAAAACAAAATAGAAAACCAGAGAGAGGAAAGAGCTTACCTGCAGCCCACCCGGCGGCCCACTTACCTGGCCCAGCCACCAGGGGCAAGGTTGTCCTCAACCTTGCGCCTACTGGCAGCCAGCGCACGCGCCCGAGCAGCCACCTCCTGCTTCGCGATGTCGACGCCCCCTGCGCCCTCGTCTAGCGTCGTTGAGCTGCCCTAGACGCCCTGAACCTTCTCCCTCTCTCTCTGCTCTCTCCCTCGGACTCTAGCCATATCTCCCAAACGTGCCCAAGCGACTCCGTCGCCGCCGTCCGCTGCAACCGCGGCCACCGGCCCTCCCTAGTCCATCCAGCGTGTCCAAGAGAACCGCCTCGGCTCCGTCTTCCTCCTCGACGCCCCACGCAACTAGGGACGCAGCACAGCGCCTGCATCGCCCTCGTCTTCTTCCTTCGGCCGCCGAGATCGCCGACGACCTTGCGCCCTCTCCGACACCTCCCCGAGCCCGCTGAGCCTCTCCTCGCATCCGTCATGAGCTCCTCCCACTAACCCCCCTCTCATTTGCTTCGTTTGCATGCCATACCCGCCATCTCTCCTGTGACCGAACGCGCCGCCGCCTGCACTCGTCGTCGGTGACGCTCCGGTGACCATTTGGTCCAGGGCGTGCGTCTAACATGCTCACCGCGCCGCGTAGGTGCCGTAGGAGCTAAGCATGCCACTCCACAGCCACCGCAGCCCTGTTCCCGAGTGCGCCCGAACTCCGGCCACCGCCGAGGTCGACGCCGCTGAGGGAGTCCTGGATTAGGGGGTGTCCGGATGGTCGGACTATACCTTCGACCGGACTCTTGGACTATGAAGATACAAGATTGAAGACTTTGTCCCGTGTCCGGAAGGGACTTTCCTTGGCGTGGAAGGCAAGCTTGGCGATACGGATATGTAGATCTCCTACCATTGTAACCGACTCTGTGTAACCCTAGCCCTCTCCAGTGTCTATACAAACTGGGGAGTTTTAGTCCGTAGGACGAACAACAATCATACCATAGGCTAGCTTCTAGGGTTTAGCCTCTCTAATCTCGTGGTAGATCTACTCTTGTACTACCTATATCATCAATATTAATCAAGCAGGACGTAGGGTTTTACCTCCATCAAGAGGGCCCGAACCTGGGTAAAACTTCGTGTCCCCTGCCTCCTGTTACCATCCAACCTAGACGCATAGTTCGGGACCCCCTACCTGAGATCCGCCGGTTTTGACACCGACATTGGTGCTTTCATTGAGAGTTCCTCTGTGTCGTCGCTTTTAGGCCCGATGGCTTCTCCGGTCATCAACAGCGATGCGATCCAGGGTGAGACTTTTCTCCCCAGACAGATCTTCGTATTCGGCGGCTTTGCACTGCGGGCCAATTCGCTTGGTCATCTGGAGCAGATCGAAAGCTACGCCCCTGGCCATCAGGTCAGATTTGGAAGTTTGAACTACACGGCCGACATCCGCGGAGACTTGATCTTCGACGGATTCAAGCCATAGCCTAGCACGCCGCACTGTCACGATGGGCATGATTTAGCTCTGCCGCCGAATAGTGCCCTGGAGGACGCACCTGTGTCCGCTCCGACCCCTAGCTCGGAGCCGATCACACCAACCGAGGATGGGTGGTTAGACACCGCCTTGGAGGCTGCAATTTCTATGGCGATCGAGCCGAACACCAGCCCTGTTCTCTGTGAAGCCCGTGACTCCAAGGAGTCGGACTCCTCTCCAGACTCCGAGCCCTCCGCACCCTGATCGATCGAACCTGATTGGGCGCAGATCATGGAGTTCACCGCCGCGGACATCTTTCAGCACTCGCCCTTCGGCGATATTCTGAAGTCACTAAAGTCTCTCTCTTTGTCAGGAGAGCCCTGGCCGGACTATGGTCAGCAAGGTTGGGATGCGGATGATGAAGAAATTCAAAGCCCACCCACCACCCACTTCGTAGCCACTGTCGATGATTTAACTGACATGCTTGACTTCGACTCCGAAGACATCGACGGTATGGACGCCGATGCAGGAGACGATCAAGAACCAGCGCCTATAGGGCACTGGAAAGCCACCTCGTCGTATGATATATACATGGTGGACACCCCAAAAGAAGGCAATGGCGATGGAACAGCGGAGGATGACCCCTCCAAGAAGCAGCCTAAGCGCCACCGTCAGCGGCGCCGCTCTAAATCCCGCCAAAACAAAAACGGTGATTCCGGCATGGGGGATAATAACACCCCGTACAGTGCTGAGACAACCACCTCCAGCAAGAGTCAGCATAGGAGGATAGAGAAGCCAACCCTCATGAGAGAGCGGCAGACAGAGAGGTCGAGGACGATAATTACATGCCTCCCTCC
This sequence comes from Triticum aestivum, assembly GCF_018294505.1. Lineage (NCBI taxonomy): Eukaryota > Viridiplantae > Streptophyta > Magnoliopsida > Poales > Poaceae > Triticum > Triticum aestivum. The sequence goes on along the minus strand of NC_057800.1, from coordinate 554,337,405 downwards.
GAAGACGAGGCAAGACTCGACGATGACGAATTTGTCATGCCGGAGGATCCCGTCGAACAAGAGCGTTTCAAACGCAGGCTTATGGCCACGGCGAGCAGCCTCAAGAAAAAACAGCAACAGCTTAGAGCTGATCAAGATTTGCTAGCCGACAGATGGACTGAAGTCCTTGCGGCCAAAAAGTATGAACTCGAACGCCCCTCCAAGAGTTACCCAAAGCACAGGTTGCTACCCCAATTAGAGGAGGAAGCACTTAAACCTACATCACCAGCACATGATGCGGCCGACCGGCCACCCCGTGGCCGCGACAGGGAGGCCTCTCGGCCCTCCACTCAAGTCACACCCCGGTGCCGCTCCAAAAATACCAAGGCATGGGAAAATGCGCCAGACCTGTGAGACATATTGGAGGACAAGGCAAACAAGATCGATCTACGGATCACGTGGGTGCCCCGCGGCACGAGACGGTACTCGTCACGCCGGATATAGTAAATCCGGTCGGGCCGAACACAGTAGACAAAGCTCGTTTGAGCTGCGTCGTGATATAGCCCAGTACAGAGGCGCCGCACACCCACTATGCTTCACAGATGAAGTAATGGATCATCAAATCCCCGAGGGTTTCAAACCCGTGAACATCGAATCATATGATGGCACAACAGATCCTGCGGTATGGATCGAGGACTATCTCCTTCATATCCACATGGCCCGCGGTGATGACTTACACGCCATCAAATACCTCCCACTCAAGCTTAAAGGACCAGCTCGACACTGGCTTAATAGCTTGCCAGCAGAATCAATTGGTTGTTGGGAGGACCTGGAAGCCACAGTCCTCGACAATTTCCAGGGCACTTATGTGCGACCACCAGACGCCGGTGACCTAAGCCACATAATTCAGCAGCCAAAGGAATCAGCCAGACAATTCTGGACACGGTTCCTAACCAAGAAAAATCAAATTGTCGACTGTCCGGACGCAGAGGCCCTAGCAGCCTTCAAGCATAACATCCACGACGAGTGGCTTGCACGGCACCTAGGACAGGAAAAGCCGAAATCTATGGCAGCCCTCATGACACTTATGACCCGCTTTTGCGCGGGAGAAGACAGCTGGCTAGCTCGCAACAATAACATGACCAAGAGACCTGGTAATTCGGATACCAAGGACAGCAGTGGCAGGTCGCGTCGCAACAAGCAAAAGCGTCGCATTAACAGCGACAATGCTGAGGACACGGCAGTTAATGCCGGATTCAGAGGCTCTAAACCCGATCAGCGGAAAAAACCATTCAAAAGAAATACTCCGGGCCCGTCCAGTTTGGACCGAATACTCGACCGCTCATGCCAGATACATGGCACCCCCGAAAAACCAGCCAATCACACCAACAGGGATTGTTGGGTGTTCAAGCAGGCAGGCAAGTTAAATGCCAAAAGCAGAGACAAGGGGCTACATAGCGATGACGAGGAGGAGCCCCGGCCGCCGAACAACAGTGGACAGAAAGGTTTTCCCCCACAAGTGCGGACGGTGAACATGATATACGCAACCCACGTCCCCAAGAGGGAGCGGAAGCGTGTGCTAAGGGACATATACGCGATGGAGCCAGTCGCCCCAAAGTTCAACCCATGGTCTTCCTGCCCGATCACTTTTGATCGAAGGGACCACCCCACTAGTATCCGTGATGGCAGATTCGCCGCATTGGTTCTAGACCCAATTATTGACGGATTTCACCTCACTAGAGTCCTTATGGACGGCGGCAGTAGCCTGAACCTGCTTTATTAGGATACAATGCGGAAAATGGGCATCGATCCCTCGAGGATTAAACCCACCAGAACGACATTTAAAGGCGTCATACCAGGTGTAGAAGCCAGCTGTACAGGCTCAGTTACACTTGAAGTGGTCTTCGGATCTCCGGATAACTTCTGAAGCGAGGAGTTAATCTTTGACATAGTCCCGTTCCGCAGTGGCTATCACGCACTACTCGGGCGAACCGCATTTGCCAAATTCAATGCGGTGCCACACTACGCATACCTCAAGCTCAAAATGCCAGGACCTCGAGGCATCATCACGGTCAATGGAAATACCGAACGCTCTCTCCGAACGGAGGAGCATACGGCGGCTATCGCAGCGGAAGTACAAAGCAGCCTCTCAAGGCAATTCTCTAGTCCGGCCATTAAACGTCCGGACACTATCAAGCGCGCCCGGAGTAACCTACACCAAGGCCGCCCGGCATGTTCAGAGAAAGCGTAGCAATGTGGCCCCAACCCCATCCCTCGCGAACTTGCGAAACCAGTGCTGCGTGTACATAACTATGCTCTGGAAATACCATGGGCACAGGGGGAGGGGCACCATCACGGCACGCCCGAAACGTGGCTTAAACCGCACTAGGGGCTGCCGATTTCTTAATTTTCTCTTATTTTCAGGACTCCATTCTTCGGAAGGCTTGTCCGGCAGTAAAATTGCCGCACAAACGATACAACCAGGGAAGCAGAAAGCTACGCCGCACTACGGAACTCTAAGGTGGTCTCTATAATGAGTAGTATACCTGTTTCGCATAACATTCCGCAGCTCGCCCCTGGAAAGGACATATTTGATAGTCCCATCTTTTGCTTATCGCACTATTTGTATCGTTCTGCTTTAATCGCAACTTTTTTATAATAAACAATGCATAGCTTCCGTCCATTATTGCATTACCTCTTTTTTATGAATATATGTTCATTAATGACATGTTGCACCCGTACACTTTGGTACGGCCAATATGCCAGGGGCTTAAGTACCCCACAACATGGCGTGAGAAGTCCGAACACTTTCCCAAGTGCGGCACCCCGAACTTATAGCATTATATGCATCAGCTCCGAATCATGTCTTGGGTCAATAGTTGGGTTTGCCCGGCTCCTATGTTTTGGTACCTTACGTTCCGTCATATCGGCTAAGGTAGCACTAGGAGAACTACTGCGATTGTGCCCCAGTTGAGCTGGGCTAAGCACCTCAGTAGAGAAAGCTAAAACTGACCGTCATGATGAGGAGAGAGCTGGTCGCTGTTCGAGAGGTTTTCGAGTTCCTAAAGACTTATGTTGCTTAGAGCGAGGAGTCGGCTTTGTCCGGCTTAGGCGTGGATAGCGCCCCGAACTCGGTCTTCCGAACACTAGGGGCTTCGCCGAAATTTAAAATTATAGAATTCTATGGCTAAGTGAGAGTGTTCAAGCATTATAGTCCGATTGCCTTGTTCGTTGTGTTGAGCGCCTCCCTCGAAGGACCCAAGAATGGGAAAAAGAGCGCTCATGTTTATCCCGAACACCCCAACACTCGTGGCATGGGGGCAGAAGCCGACGACTCGCCATCTCTCAAATTTGATAAACAGACGCACCGAAGGTAAAGCGTTGCTTAGCGCATATAAACAAGTTTTCAGCGTACAGGATCACAAATGCGAGTTTACTAAAAAATTACATCTTTGGAGCATTCATCCGCTATAAGGCGGGCACCCTTTAGGACGCCCTCATAATACGCTTCTGGGACACGATGCTCCTTGCCCGGCGGCGACCCGTCCTTCACCAGCTTCTCCGCATCCATCTTGCCCCAGTGCACTTTAGCACGGGCAAGCGCCCTACGGGCACCTTCGATGCAGACGGAGCGCTTGATTACTTCAAGCCGTGGACAGGCATCCACCAGCCGCCTCACCAGCCCGAAGTAGCTCCCAGGCAGAGCCTCTCCAGGCCATAGCCGAACTAGGAGGCCCTTTACGGCCTGTTCGGCAACCTTGTGGAGCTCGACCATCTGCTTCAGCTGGTCGCTCAAAGGCACCAGGTGTCCAGCCTCAGCATACTGAGACCAGAACACCTTCTCCGTCGAGCTCCCCTCCTCGGCTCGGTAGTAGGCGGCGGCATCAGACGCACTACGGGGCAAATCTGCGAATGCTCCTGGAGAGCTCCGGACTCGGGTAAGTAACAAATAATTCACTTTCACGTGCTTGCTTTGCATAATGAATGGCTTACCCGCCGCTATCTTCTTCATCGCGTCAATTTCTTTGAGGGCTTTCTGGGCTTCGGCCTTGGCAGACTTCGCGCTTTTGAGGGCTGCCACAAGCTCGGACGCTTGCGTCTTTGAGTCAAGCTCCAAACTCTCGTGTATTTTCACGAGAGCCTGGAGCTCTTTCTGCACCTCCTCCACCCGCGCCTCCTGCTTCTCTCTCTCCGTGCGCTCCACGGCCGCCTTGTTTTCGGCCTCGGACAGCGCTTGCTTAAGGGTTGCCACCTCGGCCGTGGCCCCTATAATAGCACGTTGATCCTGTCATTTTTTGCAACCACATCTTCTTTATATAATTGCGCAAGGTATTACTTACCTTCCTTCTCCTCGAGTTGCCTCTTGGCATGGTCGAGCTCATTCTCGAGCCGCGTGAGGTTCTGCTTCAGCGTATCCACCTCCGCAGTCAGTGCAGCGGAGGCCAGCAGCGAAGCCTGCATACGCATATTGACTTGATTATGTTAGACTCCTGCGATTATTAGATCCTCTATTCGGCTTTTCTTTCCGAACACCGAGCAAAGCATCAGGGGCTACTGTCCATGCGGTAATATTTTTACATATTCTTTACCTACCTCAAAGCCTGTTAGAAGGCTGGCACAGGCTTCAGTCAGTCCGCTCTTGGCGGACTGAACCTTCTGGATCACCACACTCATAATAGTACGGTGCTCCTCGTCGATGGAGGCGCCGTTAAGTGTCTCCAGCAAATTGTCTGGTGCCTCCGGTTGGAAGGAGGTCACCGGGTCGGTAGGATCGCCCCTCTTGGAAGGAGGCCACCTACTGGAGTCCGGAACCATTGAAGGTTCCGGCGCGGTGTCCGGCTCAAGGCCGGACTCGGAGCCCTTGAGGGTTTTATCCCCTTCGCGCCTGGAGTCCGGGAGGTCACCTTGTGGCGCCTCCAGGACCACCTCCTCCTAGCTTGGAACCTGTTGGGACAGCACCTCGACGTCATCCGTAGGGTGGGGGAGGTAGCTGTCGGAAGTGAATTCACATCCGATGAATCCAGGGAACCGCTCGACGACACGTCGAGCCGGTCTTTGGGTGGACTGCATAAACATGTTCGACATAAGGAAAAGCTATGCAATGGAAGAATACTATGAATCACTCTGGTATCCGGACACTTACGATCTCGCCAGGGGCTTGGCCCTGTGCGGCCACTCCTCTTCGCCGTCGTCAGCATTGGTGGAGCCGTCCGGAGGAAGGGTTTTCCCCTTCTTGGACCCTTCGGCCTCCCCAGTTGGGGCGGCCTTCCTTTTTCTTCTCTCCCCCCGCTGGAGGGGGAGAGGTCTCTTCTTCCTCCTCCTCGTCTTCATGGGAGGAGTGCGCCTTGGAGTCGTTGGATGATGAATCCGACACCCCCGGGCACCGGGCACTCTTTCGAGTCCCCGTGGCCTTCTTCTTGGCCTTCTTCTCCGGCACCACATAGGGTGCCGGAACCAGCAGCTTCGCCAAGCGAGTGTCCGCTGGGCCTTCGGGCAAAGGAGCCGGATAGTTGATCTGTCCGGACGTCTCCTGCCAATCCTGTCAAAGGTAAGGGAGCTTAAGATCCCGCATGGAGTCAAACTATGAAAAACTAATACCCTGTAAAAGGTAAATACAGCTTACCGCACGAGCGCGACGCTGCGTGCTGAATCCACGATCCTCGGTAGCGGATGCGGGGGCCTCGGCGCCCTTGAAAAGCACCTTCCAGGCATCTTCATACATTGTGTCGAAGAGCCTGCTTAGAGTTTGGTGTTGTGCCGGGTCGAACTCCCACAGGTTGAAAGCCCGTTGTTGACACGGGAGGATCCGGCGGATGAGCATAACCTGGACTACGTTGACAAGTTTGAGCTTCTTGTCCACCAGGGTTTGGACGCATGTTTGGAGTCCGGTCAGCTCTCCTTCTTTACCCCATGACAGGCCCGTCTCTTTCCAGGAGGTGAGCCGCGTAGGGGGTCCGGATCGGAACTCGGGGGCTGCGACCCATTCAAGGTCGCGCGGCTCGGTGACGTAAAACCACCCCAATTGCCACCCCTTTAGGGACTCCACGAAGGAGCCCTCGGGCCATAGGATGTTGGGAATCTTGCCCACCATGGCGCCTCCGCACTCCGCCTGAGTGCCGCGCACCACCTTCGGCTTGACATTAAAAGTCTTGAGCCATAGGCCGAAATGGGGGCGGATGCAGAAGAAAGCCTCGCACACGACGATAAACGCCGAGATATTGAGGACAAAATTCGGGGCCAGATCGTGGAAATCCAGGCCATAGTAGAACATGAGCCCCCGGACAAATGGGTGGAGAGGGAAGCCTAGTCCACGGAGGAAATGGGGGAGGAACACCACCCTCTCATGGGGCCTAGGGGTGGGGATGAGCTGCCCCTCTTCGGGAAGCCGGTGCGCAATGTCGTTAGACAAGTATTCGGCCTTCCTTAGTCTTTTGATGTGTCCCTCCGTGACGGAGGAGACCATCCACTTGCCTCCCGCTCCGGACATGGCTGGAGAAGGTTGAGGTGGGGTGTGCGGACTTGGGCGTTGGAGCTCGAGTGCGCGGAAATGGATAGGCAAAGGAGGAAGAAGGCGAGGATGAAAAGGTGGATCCTTATCCCCTTATATGGGCAGATGCGACTATGCGCCCCCACCAGCCTGGTAAAACTCGCTTATCTCCCAAGCGCCATAGTCAATGGCGCGGTTGGGTTACCCACACCCGTATTGATGAGAATCCTGGAATAAGGGGACACGATCTCTGCTTTAACAAGACGTGCCAAGGAAACTGCCTCGCTAAACGCGCTGAGGTGGGACAGTAAAACGATTCGAATAAAGACTTGGCCGTGGTGTGATGTCATGCTATGGAATACGTCAGCATATTAGATTTGTGTAAATATTATTCTCTCTATGGCAATATGTGGAAACTTATTTTGCAGAGACGGACACTACCTTTGTGTTCAAAATCTTCTATGAAGTACTTGGAGGAGGAACCCGCCTTGCAATGCCGAAGATAATCTGTGCGCCGGACTCGTCATCATTAAAGCCTGGTTCAGGGGATACTGAGGGAGCCTGGATTAGGGGGTGTCCGGATGGCCGGACTATACCTTCGACTGGACTCCTGGACTATGAAGATACAAGATTGAAGACTTCGTCCCGTGTTCGGAAGGGACTTTCCTTGGCGTGGAAAGCAAGCTTGGCGATACGGATATGTAGATCTCCTACCATTGTAACCGACTCTGTGTAACCCTAGCCCTCTCCGGTGTCTATATAAACCGGGGAGTTTTAGTCCGTAGGACGAACAACAATCATACCATAGGCTAGCTTCTAGGGTTTAGCCTCTCTGATCTCGTGGTAGATCTACTCTTGTACTACCTATATCATCAATATTAATCAAGCAGGACGTAGGGTTTTACCTCCATCAAGAGGGCCCGAACCTGGGTAAAACTTCGTGTCCCCTGCCTCCTGTTACCATCCGACCTAGACGCACAGTTCGGGACCCCCAACCCGAGATCCACCGGTTTTGACACCAACAGCCGCGCTCAACCCCGGCCACCCTAGCTGCTGCCGCTTGCTGCACTAGACGCGGACGAGCTCCAGCATCACGTAGAGCCTCTCCGCCGCCGTTTTGGTCGCCGGAGGAGCATTTCCGAGCCGCCCCTCTGTCTCTATCGTCGCTGGCGATGAGCCATGGGCCAAGCCCGTGGGTTTGACCCCGGTTGACCGGGATTTGACTTCCCCTGCGCCACTGATAGGTGGGTACAGCCCCTGTTAATCTCTGGTTTAGTTTAAAGTTAAACCAAATTAGACCTGAGACACTGACTTGCGGGGCCCAGTGGTCAGGTTTGACCTGGGCTGACCACGTTGACCTGCTGACGCAGTGATGACGTCATGCTAACTCAGTTATTAATTTTCTGGTTTAAAAATAATCGAGGAAATTTCAGAAAATAGTATAAACTTCTAAAAATCATAGAAAATTATCTATAACTCCAAATAAGATAAATTATATATGAAAAATGATCAGAAAAATCCAATCTTTCCATCTGTACTAGTTTCATGCATGTTAAAGCAACTTAACCCTGCTGTTTAAATCAAACATGATAATGCACTCTTTTGAATTCAGAACTTGAGTTAGTATTTGAATCTTTGATTCAAATAAGCTCAAACCACCCTGGTTGTAGTTGCATTAGCCCAACACACTCATATTGCCATGTCATAGCATGCATCATATTGTTGCATATCGTCATGTGTTGATTGTGTTCTTTCTCAATTGCCAGCGTTTGTCCCCCCCCCCTCAGTAGACGTTGTTCCAGCAATGAATTCGATGACACCGATGAAGAGCTATACTATCTTCAGAAGTGCCAGGCAAGCAAAACCCCTTGTTCATTCCGATACAATCCCACTCTCTCGCTCCTGCTCTCTTTTACTGCATTAGGACAACAACGTTTCAACTGTTACATGCTGCGGTAGTTGAACCCCTTTCCTCTGCATGACCTGTCATTGCCACCGTAAATAGATGAAACCCACTAGCATGAGTAGGAGTTGTTTGAGCCCTGATGTGCCTACTCATTCATGTTTGTTTGTCATGCCTGCTACTACTTAGAGTTGAGTCAGGTCTGATTCATCGGGGATGAATTGGAATGTGGTGAACATGTCCTACTGTTGAGAGCTAAGTGTGTGAACACGATTTGGTAAGGGTAGCGGTGAGAGGCCATGTAGGAGTACATGGTGGGTTGTCTCATTGCAGCCCTCCTTAGGAACTGAGTTCTGTGTTTGTGATCCATGAACAGCTACTACCACACATTGGAATGCTTAAGTGCCCCTCTCGTCTTATTAAACAACCTGATCTCTATCCAGGAGTTGCAACTAGTTTCTGATGTTTGTAGGTAGTGTTAGTAGTCTACCAAGTGGCACCCGGTACAGGTGGGCTTGGGACAGACTAGGCACAGTGGCCCGGTGTACCAAGTGGCACCCGGATGGTGGGCTTGGGAACCCTGTACACATCGTTTGGGGCCGTGAGCGACACCCCGGCCGGATCTCCTTGCGGATGGAACCCGAATAGGTGTTAAACCTGGACTAGAGACTTGTTGGTTAGTCAGGTCATGGCCGACTCCCTCGCCCGGCTTCCGCTTGAAGGTTGCCGAGGTACATGACGTGTACAGGGCGATAAGTGGCGAGAGCGTGTGTGAAGAAGTACACCCCTGTAGGGTTATCGTTATCTATTAGAATAGCCGGATTCCTCGGATATGGAAACTTGGACCCCTTGTACAGTTCATAGACAAGTGAAAGTGGATACTCTAAAACTCGCAAGATAAGCATGAGTGCTATGGATGGCATTCTCGCAGGGAGACGGGAGCGGATCCATAGTGGAGTATTGATATGGTGAATTTGTGGACTCGTGTGCGCCACCTCAAAAGAGTTACTTGCAGTCGTAGTTCAGGTTAGCCACTGAGTCAAAGCTGGCTTGTTGTAGTTAAACTCCACCACCCCCTTTGTTGATACCGATGCATATGTAGTTAGTTCTGATGTAAGTCTTGCTGGGTACATTTGTACTCACGTTTTCTTATTTTATGTTTTGCAGAGAGACTTCAGTCTCGCTAGTAGTTCCAAGTGGACTTCGGCGTTTAGCTTGTTACCTCAGCTACGATCTTGTACCCTTGGGAGGGTCTTGTAGATAGTCAGGCTTCTGAGCCTTCTTCATTTGTAGTTGTCTGTACTCAGACAAATTAAGCTTCCGCATGTGCTTTGAATTGTATGCTCTGAATGTTGGGTCATGAGACCCATGTTTGTAATATCTCGCTCCACGGAGCCTAATGAATAAATACTTGAGTCGTAGAGTTATGTCGTGATGCCATGTTGTATTTACACATATCGAGCATATTGTGTGTATGATTGAAATGCTTGGTATGTGTGGGATCCAACAACCTAGTTGTTTATCCTTGGTAGCCTCTCTTATGGGAAAATGTAGTCTTGTGCTTCCATGAGCCATAGTAGTCCGCTACAGCTCGGTTCACCGGAGTCCTGCTAGCCCAGCACTACTGCTCCAGAACACTTGACTGGCCGGCATGTGATTCACTTCGTTCCTGTGTCTGTCCCTTCGGGGAAATGTCACACGGTGATATCCGGAGTCCTGCCTAGCCTGCTACAGCCTGGTTCACCGGAGTCCTGTTAGCCCAGTGCTACAGCCCGGATTCGCACGCTGCTGACCGACATGCTCGATGTTGATTCATGTATGTCTGTCCTCGTAAGTTAGTGCCACTTTGGGTTCACGACTAGTCATGTCGGCCCGGGTTCTCTGTCATATGGATGCTAGCAACACTATCATATACGTGAGCCAAAAGGCGCAAACGGTCCCGGGCCATGGTAAGGCGACACCCGTGGAAATACCGTGTGTGAGGCCGCAAAGTGATATGAGGTGTTACCGGCTAGATCGATGTGACTTGGAATTGGGGTCCTGACAACATACACATGAGCCATAATATTCACATCAAAGCCTGCAAAATAAAGTTATGCATAGAATTGCATTCTACCGGTTTGGGTGATGTGTACGAAATACAAGGCGCTACACACACGGCGGAAATTACAGATCACATCTGAACTTTGATGATGCCGAATTTTTCGATCTGACCGAACTTATCAATCATCGCAAGTCAGATTCGGATTTACGTTTCACTGTTAACCCCGATGGTGGATACCGACCAGTAGGGGTAGATTGTGTCACGACCTCATCGACTCCGATCATCAGAAAACGTAACCACATCAATCCCCATGTGCAGTTGATCTCATCAACCGTGCACACATCCGATCTCATCAACGACAACATATCTCATCTATCGCCTCCACATATCTAATATGCATACGATCTGAATCCAAATCCTATAGCAGAGGCTCTGATGCCACTGTTGGGTTCTACGGTAGGGTGCGTCGACTACAAATTAAAAATTTCCTATGCGCAGAACAACCAAGAACATGCTACGGGAGATGGATCATAGTTCATTACCACTAGACGCGCAGTGTCGTGCAGCGGAAGAATAGTTGGTGCAGCGCGTCCGCGTGGATCATCTCCTCCTCGTCCGATCTCCCTCGAATAGCCGGTCACCGGATCCCACGTACAAGTTCGCCGGAGCGGCACAGGTGCACCGCCTCTAACTGTATCCACGCGTGCAGGAGGAACGTCGTGCAGCGGACTGCTAGGTCCGATCACACAACTGGCGGCGAGTGGAGGTGTTTATTCGCAACACATGCAAACCCTAGTGACCACGCCGAAGCAATCAGTCACATGAGTGTGTCGCAACCCCACATTATATAGGCGTCTGTCGCGGGCTCAACACTTGGGCCTCGCACAGACCCTAAAGCCCATAAGTCTACTCGGCCACAATCTGAATACAGCTCAGATCACATCCGACTAGTGACCTCGGATTCGACCTTGTAGGCTCCTTCCCTTAAGCGCGCAACCCCTTAGGTTCAAGCCGGCTTGGTCGCAGTTCGGATCACCTCCGAACTACACGGTTGGTAGCGGCCCCTAGCAAGGTGTGCCGACCACCAAGCAGACTATGAAGCTGGTTAGGCGAACATGTACATCACACTTCTATTCCTTTTGCCACACGATATATGTTGTCGGGCTCAAGGCGAGTATGTCATCTTTGTGCTAGCCCGACCTCTTTCTCATTCCAGTGATGCCGACCACAGACCAGATTATCTCATAATCCTTGTCGCATGGCATGCTTATCCTGGTCGGATCACATGAGGGGCCCAGAGTATATCTCTCCTGATCGGAGGGGCAAATCCCATCTTGCTCGACCATGTCTCACAGCATGGGTCTGGACAAGCCCGAAACCTACCTTTGTAACTACCCAGTCACGGAGTAGCATTTGGTTTGCCCAAGGCAAGTCTGTCACCATCCCGAGTACATGCGCCAGCTCAGGTCTTAGGACATAGAACTTATGTTGTACTAGAGACTCACAGATGACACATCGCTGCGTCTCATTGTTGGGTCTGTCCGACTCGGACCTTATCTCGACTCGGATCCTACTACGTCGAATCCGACCAGATCCTTCCAAGTCCATATTATCCGGTTAGCATCCAATTCCCCATGGCTAGTGAGACCAAGCCATCGACCGTGTAATATGCTAGTCTAGTTGGCTGCGTGTCCACACATCCCTTTCGACTAGGGACATTTTAGGACGTTCATCATACAATGCATAGTCCCACAAACAAGTCACGTACTTGCTGATACACATCATTGACAATGTCCAAGGACTATCTTTATTCATAAACACATAGGAAATATCATCATACATGATTGCCTCTAGGGCATATCTCCAACAGGGAGAAGGGTTTCCCCTCTGGTCCTTGGCTTCCATGGAATGGGAGGGGCGAGAGCCTCTCCAAGATTGGATCTGTCTCTCCGTCTCTCCCTGTTTCTGCGTTCCAGATTCTGGCCTTTCACCGTTTCTTATATTCCCGAAGATCCATAACTCCGATTGGGGTGAAATTTTAACACGATTTGTATCCAGATATTGGATTTCTTGCGGCGAAAGAAGGGCACCAACCGCCTTATGGGGTGGCCACGAGGGTCAGGGGAGCGCCCACCCCCCTGGGGCGCGCCTTCCTGCCTCGTGGCCCCCTCAGGCATCGTCTCGCATTGATTCTTCTTCCCAAAAATCACATATATTGCAAAAAAAATCTCCGTAAGTTTTTATCCCATTTGGACTCCATTTGATATGGATTTTCTGCAAAACAAAAAACATGCAACAAATAGGAACTGGCACTGGGCACTGGATCAATATGTTAGTCCCAAAAATAGTATAAAAAGTTGCCAAAAGTATATGAAAGTTGTATAATATTGGCATGGAACAATCAAAAATTATAGATACGATGGCGATGTATCAATGTGTTGTCATTTGATGAACGGGATCACGTCATTAGAGAATGATGTGATGGACAAGACCCATACGTTAGCTTAGCACTATGATCGTTTAGTTTATTGCTATTGCTTTCTTCATGACTTATACATGTTCCTATGACTATGAGATTATGCAACTCCCGAATACCGGAGAAACACTTAGTGTGCTATCAAATGTCACAGCGTAACTGGGTGATTATAAAGATGCTCTACAGGTGTCTCCGATGGTGTTTGTTGAGTTGGCATGGATCGAGATTAGGATTTTTCACTCCGTATTTCGGAGAGGTATCTCTGGGCCCTCTCGGTAATGCGCATCACTATAAGCCTTGAAAGCAATGTGACTAATGAGTTATTTACGGGATGATGCATTACAGAATGAGTAAAGAGACTTGTCGGTAACGAGATTGAACTAGGTATGATGATACCGATGATCGAATCTCGGGCAGGTAATATACCGATGACAAAGGGAACAACATATGTTGTTATGCGGTTTGATCGATAAAGATCTTCGTAGAATATGTAGGAGCCAATATGAGCATCCAGGTTCCGCTATTGGTTATTGACCGGAGATGTGTCTCGGTCATGTCTACAGAGTTCTCGAACCCATAGGGTCCACACGCTTAACGTTCGATGACAATTTGTATTATGAGTTATGTGATTTGATGTACCGAAGTTTGTTCGGAGTCCCGGATGAGATCACGGACATGACGAGGAGTCTCGAAATGGTCGAGACATAAAGATAGATATATTGGAAGGTTATATTCGGACACCGGAATGGTTCCGAAGTGTTTCGGGTATTTTCCGGAGTATCGGGAGGTTACCAGGACCCCCGGGGAGAGCAATGGGCCTTAATGGGCTTTAGGGGAAAGGAGAGAGGGGCCTCAAGGGGTGGCCGCGCGCGCCCCAATGGGCTGGTCTGAATTGGACTAGGAGGGGGCGGCGCCCCCCCCCCCTCCTTCTCCCCTCCTTCCCCTTCCCTCCTTCTCCTAGTTGGAATAGGAAAGGGGGGCAAATCCTACTTGGACCGGGAGTCCAAGTAGGACTCCTCCCTATGGCACGCCCCCCTATGGCCGGCCTCCTCTCCTCCCTCCTTTATATACGTGGGAGGGGGGCACCCTAAAGACACACAAAAGTTTCTCTTAGCCGTGTGCGGTGCCCCCCCCCTTCACAGTTACACACCTCGGTCATATCGTCGTAGTGCTTAGGCGAAGCCCTGCGCCGGTAAACTTCATCATCACCGTCCCCACGCCGTCGTGCTGACGGAACTCTCCCTCGTCCTCAACTGGACCAAGAGTTCGAGGGACGTCACCGAGCTGAACGTGTGCTGATCGCGGAGGTGCCATACGTTCAGTAATTAGATCGGTTGGATCGTGAAGACATTCGATTACATCAACCGCGTTACTAAATTCTTCCACTTTCGTTCTACGAGGGTACATGGACACACTTTCCGCGCTCGTTGCTATGCTTCTCCTAGATAGTTCCTGCCTGATCGTAGGCAAATTTTTTGAAATACTACATTCCCCAACACCAAACTAATCTCATCATAGTCCAGAAATTACGTGCATGTGGGCATTGTACGAGTGTGTGAAATGTCGTCTCAATCTCTTGCCCGCAGATGATATAGATCGCATCATGATCAAGATGATGGCGCAACTTATTTTCCCTGGTGGCCAAGGCCCCTCTCGCAGCCTTCCACGCGAATACCCGAACTTTAGGTGGGGCGCCACAGCTCCGCAACAACTTCCAAGCTGGTCTTGACCCATCTGGACGGCCACTCGACTCGCCAATCTCCTGTGTTTCCATGAGACGATCCTGAGCCATTATATATGTTGATCTGACATAGAACATTTCATGCTTGTCTGGCTGCCAGGCAATGTAGTCCTTTTCCATTCTACTAGAGGGTTTGATTTTCAGTATTTCATCAACGTGGACCGGAAAGAAATGTTGTCGAAGGAGTGTGATGTTCCATGAACCATCAGTTTGCATAAAATCAGCAACCCACTTCAGTCTGCACCTTCTCTTTGGAGCGATCGGCCTGAACGACAGCCCTTTTGGGATCCATGGGTCTTGCCACACGCGTATGCTAGAGCCGTCGCCCACTCGCCATATATATCCTTGCTTTAGCAGTTCCAAGCCATGCTCGATAGCCTGCCAAGAAGTTGATCTGTTTCCAGTGAACACCGTGTCAGTGATATCTCCTTGGGGATAATATTTTGCTCGCAGAACTTGTGCGCATAGACTGTCTGAGTACTGGATTAATCGCCAGGCCTACCGAGCTAAGAGTGCTTGGTTAAATAATCTCAGGTCCTTAAAGCCCATTCCTCCCCTAGCCTTGGGCCTTAGCATAATATCCCAGCCGACCCAATGAGTCTTTCTCTTCCCTTTCTTTGCACCCCACCAGAAACGATGGATCATTTTGGTGAGCTCCTCTGACAGCCCGGCCGTCACCTTGAAAACACTCATAATGTAAACTGGCAAGGCTTGTGCAATATCTTTGATTTTTACTTCCCGTCCAGCCATAGCCAACTGAATTTCACCCCACTCCAACAGTGCTCTTGCAAGTCTCTCCTCAAGAGTTTTCAGCTTACCCCTACTCATGCGACCATCTGGCGTTGGTAGGCCAAGATATTTTGCCTCGAAGGTGCTCTGGGAGATCTGCAGGGTGGCCTTGATTGTATCCTGTACTGCCGACGGGCACATAGGGCCAAATAAAATCGAACACTTTTGAGGGTTGCAAGTACTCTTCAAGTACGCTTCGGCGATATCAAGCCATGTGTTAGTCCTATTTGGTATTCAAAAAATGATGGCGGGCATGGGCTCAACAGTGCAACTTGCTTGAGGAGTAGTGTAGCTTTCAGACGCGGGCATGCGCAATTCATGCACTTTGGACCAAGATTCTTGAATCACAAGGTTGCGTTCACAAGCATCTAAAACGGAAAAGGTATCCCATGGCCATAGAGTTTTGATGCCCGTGTTCTACGTGCCTAGCGACCCTAACGCGTCTTCTCCCAAAGGTATTGAATATATCCTGGTTGTACTTGTACATATACTTGTGATTGGCTCTTCTTTTTCTTTTCTTTTTTCGGTAAAACTCTGTATTACTCACATCACACAAGATTACAATCAAAGTCATTGAGCTCAACGGCCTCTGGTGACCCAGACCCAAACCAGGTCATTGTTTTACCCTCCACACGAGCAAAATTTGCCAAAGAGTTACTAACTTTGTTTTGGGAACGACTAACATGAGTAATACTAGTTCTACGAAGACTAATCAAGTGCTTAATCTCATTCACCAGCGACGAGTAAAGTGATCTATTCGTATCGCTCGAGTGAATCATCTTCACAGCTACTGAAGAGTCCATCTCGATCGCCACCGGCAGCTCAGTACGCACCAGTGCTAGCGGGAGACCTTCCATACATGCTCTCAGCTCGGCTTCCAAAGCACCTCGACAAGAGAACAACTCTCTACAAGAGGAGAAAATAATTGAACCTTGATCGTCACGCAACACCACGCCCGAACCAGCTCGTCCCTCCTCTGAGAAGGAGCCATCCGAATTCAGTTTAACCTACCCATGGGGTGGGCGTGCCCAGCCAAGTTGAGGAGCTGCCGCTATTATTCTGTGTGAGCTTCGGGCTAAGGCATCAGGTGAGACTGCCATCTTTCCTTTGCAAGGATCAGAATACGGATCATTTTTTATACATACCAGCGACTCCAGATAGCTCCATAAGAATCTTTTCGAAACCTCAGACAGTGGTGGCGACTTGTCATGGACAATCTCGTTTAGGATATATCAACATCTCCATAAAAGCATCAGCAGCATGGAACGATGAGTATCCGGCAAAGGTTCTAAGGCATGCAACAACCATTCAGTCCCTGCGTGCAGTATTGATTGGCTCTCTATCTAACTTTGGTCCATCGTGAATACCAATATTTCGCCCACAATTACCCACGGAATAGCTAAGTTTGATCATGTCACAAACTCACAAGCATTCTACCCTCCTTTCGACAGCGGTCAGCACAGCAAGTAGTATCATCCTAGGAGGGAAATACACACCCCCTGTCTCTCAGACGTCAGTGGACCTGATATGGAAAAAACATATTAGTAACTGTAAAAAAAGTTTTAAAATTATGTTTCAAAGAAAAGTTAAAAAATCTGAAGCATTTTGAAAATAAAACTTTGACCTTCTATTGTACCTGTATAAAAAGTTTCGTGAACGAAAAAATTCCATGACTTCCAGGGAAAAATATTTTTGAGGACAAAAAGCATGAATAGTAACTTGTACTCCATCTGTTTCATAATGTAGTGCACATAGATTTTTTTTAAAAGTCAAAGACCAAGTTTGTGGGAAAACATATTTACATCTAGAATGCCAAACATATGTCATTAGATTCATGATAAGAGGTAGTTTCATATTTTATATATTTGAAGTTTGTCTATGAACTTAATCAAAGTTTGCAAAGTTTAACTTTTCAGAAAATCTATGCACACTAGGTTATGGAACAGAGGGAGTATATAGTGTTGAAACTTTTACACGAGTACAACACTTGATCATGTTTGTTGCCAAAAAGTGTCAGGATTTTTATACTTTTTTGCAATTACTATTTAAAAAATGAAAATTGGATGCACTGGCACCTGAGAGCCAAACATCTACCTCCAATCCTAGGAGGACTATTTAGAAAATGGAAATCATATTGAGCGAATGTTTTCTGGAGTGGGTTTTTTAGGGAACATTGCCTGATGCGTCCGGTCCCAACTACGAATTTCAAAACGTTGACACATGGCAATTTCCATTGGCGCACCATTCACTCTCATGCACCCTCCCGAGAGAACGATGTTGACGTATAATGTGCTGCCTAGTCTCTTCCATCAGATCGGTCTTTTGATTGCACTGGCTAGAGCATGCACTTCTACATGGTATCGGAGCCAAGAGGTCTTGAGTTCAAGACCCGGCTGGCGCAATTAAATTGCAGCCCACTTTCGGTCCACGTTTAGGCCTGAGGGGGCCACACGTGAGGGGGAGTGTTGACGTATAATGTGTTGCCTAGTCTCTTCCATCAGATCGGTCTTTTGGTTGCACTGGCTAGAGCATGCACTTCTACAAACGACACAAGCGTGGCACTCTCATATGATGTAGCATGATAATTACTCGAAGCATGTATGGCAACTTCTTTGCATAGCATGGCTATTTGCCTTGCTGCATCATGGCAAATCCTGGATATGACGGCCACTTCTCCCTTTTTCTGCAACATGGCAAATCCCTCAAATGCATGGCAATTTTCGTTGTTGTAGTACAATATTTTTTCCTGCTATAGCAATGCAATTATTTCTTCTCAGCATGACAAATCTCTCTGTTATAAGACGACAACTATCTCTGTTGTAGCATGACAATTACTGAAGAGAGAGGGTTTTTTGAGGCAACACTATGGTGGCACTGTCACTCGAATGAGCCACCCCAGAGCGAACAATTATTTGCACCAGGAATACAAGGGAGGGGCGTTCTCTCCCTATTAGGAGGGATTTCCCGTCGCTGAATGAACTCTAACTTTTCTCCACAAGAATAAACATGTGAAAAGTTTATGAGCAGGGCTTTCTTTCCTCAACTGTAGGGGGTGGGAGGCGAGCATGTGCTAGGTTTGCTGACAGTCTTCCCTCGACCATGCGACTTAGCTTCACTAGCATCGATCCGAGTGCCTGTGGATATTTTTAGTTAACTATAGTTTGGAGCTCCAAAGACTGCCTAATGCCAGTGTTAAATCATTACAGATGCAATCTTAGAACTACAGAGAACTCAACTTTTCAACCTGCAAGAGGAAATGTTGGCAACTAAAATGAAAAAACTCTCACGGCTACAAAGTGATGATAGGAACATTATATTTCATACTAGTTGAGCTTCAACTAATCATCCTCATGGATGAACTGGTACCCATGGAACGACTCCATCTCTTCCTCAGTTAGTCCATGCACCACACGAAACCGGTTGACTCGAATCCGAGCAAGGAAATGTACAGTTGAACTCCCAAAAGAATACATTGCTATCAAAAAAAAAAGAAATTCTATTAGTATGTCTTTACTCACTTGGTTTATTTTCCAGCTATTATGGGGTGGGTAGGAGGGCATTGCCCCCCCCCCTCACCATGTTGTATTTATTTAATAGTTGTTTATGTCTAAGTTCATGTGCATAAAATCTTTGTAATCTAACACAATATTGAGTAAACAAATATACATCTGAACCGATAATAAATTTTTCGTTACCTCGTATAAAGACTTGGCGCTCCCACAGATGAAGTCAATTGTCCCTCGTATGTAGCTTTGGTAGAAGAGATGAAACGTTCGTTGTCAAACAAGGTGTCCTAGAATCCGAGTATTCTGAATTTGTATATCACCGCCTTTTTCGCCCACTGCCTGCTTCATTTCCTCTTGGCTGCGACGAAGGTGCCGAGTTCTGCAGAGAATATAACCACACCGAGAGTCTAAATATGTATAGGGTAGGTAAGTATGCAAACAACTGTGTGATAACATTTGTACCGAGGCATCTAAAGATACCTAGACTATTGAGAGTTTGGGACAATATTGCAAGTCAAAACTGGGATGCCACTTAATCTGGGAGCCGCCGTCATACAGGAAGAAGATTATGCTAGTACTAAAGATGAAGATGATGCTGAGTTTGTAGACAGTGCCAATGAAGGTTGTGATGGTCAAGGATGAATTCAGGGTTGCCAACATGGACACTCTAATTTCATGGTGAAATTTGTAAATGGAGTCCTAGTAAGAAAATGTAGAGATGTCGAAGGTAATGTTGTAGGTGTAGAAAAAGACTGATTTGATGGTCAGGGTGACCGAGCGACAGTCGCGACGAGACTTGTCCTCGCCGTTAGGTTCCAATTGTTGATTCTTTTTTTGGAACGAAGATGCTAGAAGCGTCCGGCTTTAAATTAATAAAGCCCACAGGCACCATGTTCAACAAGATACAACTAAGGAAGATCAAAAGTAAACGTTCGGTCCACGACCGTCATCCAAACCGCTGCAAAAGGTTCAACGCGAAGGCAATATTACATCCAAACAAAGCATCCATCGCGGAAGACCTAGCTAACATAAACTCCCACGAAACCTCCAAAGGCTTCAGCTGCTCGGCGGAGCTTGCCTTGCCAACACCTCGATAATGATGCGCGTCATGGCCTTCGACATTCGCTCAGCATCGCGCTCCTTCCCCAGCGGAGTCCACGTCTATAAAAAAATGACATTTGAAGATCACATCCGCGGGACGGTTAGGGAATTTTTTCTCAATCGTAATTTTATTGCGCGATGTCCAAATTGCCCAAAGCATCGCCCCTACGCAGCGCCAAGCGATTCTACTACTAGTCCCTTTCGTAGTTCTGAGAATGGAAATCAGGTCGTTCCCCGAGGCTGGGTTCTAGTTCGTATGGAAAGCTTCCCTTACTGTGCTCCAAACGAACCTGGCCAGGTGGCATTTAAAAAAGACGTGGTTTGCATCTTCGCCAAGGCCGCACGCAGTGCAAGTACCATCAGTCGGACCGTTGCGCTTAGCCACGTTATCTGAGGTGGGCAACCGGTTCCTAAATATTTGCCACATGAAGATTTTAATCTTCAAGGGCAAGCCTGCTTTCCATAGCCCCCTAGCTATATCAAGCGTTGTCCCTTCGGTTAGCTTGTTGTATAGGGACTTAACCGAGAATTTCCTGGAAGCAGTCAAGCTCCACTCTACCGAATCAGCACCCGTCCCTAACCGGTTGGCCCCTATAAGCTGTACCAGACCCTCCCATGACACACGTTCGTCGGTGGAGAGGGCCCGCACAAAGTGAATCGCCGGGGGTTCAGCACGGAGTGCATCCCCTACTGAGATGTCAATGTCAATAGTGATCCGGTATAGGTTGTGGTGGCTTTGCCAAAGGGGGGAGGCGCCCAGCCAATGATCGAGCCAGAACCGAGTGGAAAGGCCATTGTTGATCTGAAATTTTGCCCCGATAGCAGAAGCGGGTCGGACCGCTTGGATCCCTTTCCAGAACGCGGAGCCGTTGGCCGAGGCCGTGAATGGAGTGCCATTTGTGAAGTACTTAGCTTTTAGCAGTTGCGCCCAGAGACCCGTCTTGTTTTGGGCAAGCCGCCACCACCATTTGGATAGGAGGGCTACATTCATTAGTTTGGAGTTAAGGATTCCCAGACCTCCGAATTTTTTTTGCCTACAAACAGCCGCCCACTTTACTAGGTGGTATTTCCATTTGTTACTAGTTCCTTCCCAGAAGAACCGGGATCTAGGTGTGTCTAACTTAGCGTGCACGCCATCAGCTAGTAAGAACATCCCCATGGTGAATAGGGGAAGGGAAGAGAGGCTCGAGTTAGTTAAAATGAGCCTCGCCGCCGAGGACATAAAACGCCCTCTCCACGGGCTAACCCTATTGGCCACTTTCCCATAAAGAGGCTCCCACTCTAAAATCGAGAGAATGCGGTGAGAAACAGGGAGCCCTAGGTACTTAAGTGGAAAGCTCCCTAGCTTACAGTTAAGTAAATTTGCGACTCGTAAGCTTTGCTGGTCATCCATCCCCATGGTTATGACCTCACTTTTATGAAAATTTATTTTGAGTCCAGAAAGGATCTCAAAGGCAAGTAGAATAAGCTTAACCGAGGCAATACTATGGTCGTCAGGCTTAAACAAAAGCAAGGTGTCGTCGGCGTATTGTAGGTGTGACACACCACCTGGGATGAGGTGTGGGACGAGCCCCTTGATATGACCGGCCTCCCTGCCTTGGACAGCAAAGCTGCCAATGCATCAGCCACAAAATTAAAGACGAGTGGGGAGATGGGATCGCCTTGTCTTAACCCTTTCTTGTTGCGGAAAAACTTCCCCATTTCGTCGTTAACAATAACCGAGGTGTTGCCACTCGAGATCAGGTGCATGATCCGATGGACAAACCCTGCCTCAAAACCCTTTTTGAGGAGAACTTCCCGCACAAATTCCCAATTTACGCGGTCGTATGCTTTTTCGAAATCTAGCTTGAGGATAATACCCTGTTGTAACGCCCGAGACCGTTGTGCCAGGTGTCCTCCAGTTATTCGCTGTTGTTGCCTTGTCATTTGCTTGCGTGTCATGCATTTTTTATCATGTCATCATGTGCATCGCATTTGCATGCATGTTCATCTCATGTATCCGAGCATTTTCCCCGTTGTCCATTTTGCAATCCGGCGCTCCTATGTCCTCTGGTGTCCCCTTTTGCCTCTTTTCGTGTGCGGGTGTTAAACGTTCTCGGATTGGACCGATACTTGCCAAGCGGCCTTGATTTACTATCGGTAGACCGCCTGTCAAGTTTCGTGCCATTTGGACTTCGTTTGATACTACAACGGTTAACGGAGGGACCGTAAAGGCCTCTTTTGTGTGCATCCCAACACCCCTTCAAAGTGGCCCAAAACCCACCTAAACCCCCTCCATCCTCTCGGTTGTTCGATCACGATCGTGTGGCCGAAAACCGCATCTCATTTGGACTCTCCTAGCTCCCTTTACCTATAAATATGTGACTCTCCTCGAAATTTCGTGCAGTACAAACCTTAGATCCAACTCCCTCCGTACCGCCGGACATGTCCGTCCGCGCCGGACGCGTCCACCCCAGTCAGCCATCTCACTCCGGCAAATCTCGTCGCGACACGTCAGCACCGCCGCCGTCCTCGACCAATCCCCGTGAGCCACGTCGCCACTGTCGGTTCCCCTCCACCGCGCCAGGCCCTGCGGGCCCAGATTCGGCCCGCATGGCCCGGCCGCCGCCGCCCGAGCGCCCGAGCTCCCCGACGCCTAGCACCGCCCGTCCGCGCCCGTCGGCCGCCGCCTCCACCCTGCTCCGGCCACCGCGCGCCGCCCCGCCACCGCCTCGCCTCCACCGCGAGCTCGCCGCGCCACGCCGCCGCCGTGGAGCGCCATCGCCGGCCGCCCTCGCCCGTCGTCGCCCCGGCCACCTCCGTCCTCCCGCGCCGCCTCTCCGTCATCCCCATCGTCACCGGAGCTCGCAAAGCTCGCCGGAGCTCTCGCCGGTGCCGGATCCGAGGAGTGGGATGAGATCCACCACTCCCCCGAACCAAACACCCTCGTCCCCGTTCCGTACCGCGTCGTCCCGGATATCCTCGTCCGCCCGTTGGCTTTTCCCGCGAGGTGAAAATCTGCTAAGTCCCCAAATCTGCTATATTTTTATGCATACTTCATCGCATTATAACTCTTCATTCGTAGCTCCGTTTTGGGCGTGTAGCATATCAAATTGTTCGTCTCGACGAGTACTTCATTTCATCCCATTGCACCATGTTCATTTGATTTCATCTTGATGTCCTAAATGTTGTTGCAAGAGTACTATGCAATGTTAATTTCAGATTCTTATCAGTAAATGCACATTTGTCATTTTTGCCATGATTAACGTGTGCCTCCTATGAACTTGAGCCCTACATGAGTTTTGAAGTATGGCATGCCATCTTTACAGGGGTGTATGCCATGTCTTTTTGTGATATTTGTGGTGACTAGCACAAGCATGCAAAGTATCTCTCGTGATGTTGCTGATTTCAGGGACTTAGAACAAACATTGCTTCCTGATGTTAAATTCCTCACATGTTGTTATTTTCACTAAGTCTGTAACCTGATTTCTTTTGCACTTTTGCCATGCTTGTTTGAACCTGCTATTGTGTGAATTAGCCGTAGCTCAGTGTTCATCTTTTGTCAAGCATCTTGAGTGGATCCCTGCCATGTATTTTATTGCTATGTTAGAGTGCAGTAGCTTGTTGTTCTTGATGCATTTAGATGGCCTTGTGCTGTTAATCGCAGATCGGTGTCATATTTGTTTTGCTTGCCATTTGCAAACCGTGCATCCGTTTCCGGTGATCTTTATATCGATTTCGATCGAAATCAACTCCTCTTTCCAGCGGAGCTCTTGGTTTTCTAACTTGAGGCCAGGTTCAATCTTTCCTTTCCGAAACATGCATATGCATCACATATCGCATCCCGCATATCATGCCATGTTTTGCATCATGTTGTTTGTGCATTGCACATGGTTGATTGTGTCTCCCCTTATTTGTGTTCTTGCTTTGGGTAGAGTCGGGAGACGAGTACCTGATCGAGGAGCCCGTTGAGTACGTTTACGAGGATCAAGCTAACGTCAACTCGGAGAACTTTGCAGGCAAGATGACCATACCCTCGAAATCACTTCTATCTTTGCTTGCTAGATGCTCGCTCCTTTGCTATGCCTATACTGCGATACCTACCATTTGCTTATCATGCCTCCCATATTGCCATGTCAACCTCTAACCCACCTTGTCCTAGCAAACTGTTGTTTGGCTATGTTACCGCTTTGCTCAGCCCCTCTTATAGCGTTGCTAGTTGCATGTGAAGATTGGAGTTTGTTCCTTGTGGAACATGTTTATTATTGGGATATCATTATTATATCTTGTCTATTTTAATGCACCTATATACTTGGTAAAGGGTGGAAGGCTCGGCCTTATGCCTGGTGTTTTGTTCCACTCTTGCCGCCCTAGTTTCCGTCATACCGGTATTATGTTCCTTGATTTTGCGTCCCTTATGCGGTTGGGTTATAATGGGAACCCCTTGACAGTTCGCCTTGAATAAAACTCCTCCAGCAAGGCCCAACCTTGCTTTTACCATTTGCACTAACAACCTACCACCTTCCCTTGGGTTCTGCAGACTCAAGGGTCATCTTTATTTTAACCCCCCCCCCCCGGGCCAGTGCTTCTCTAAGTGTTGGTCCGAACTAAGTAGACTGCGGGGCCACCTCGGGGAAACTTGAGGGTTGGTTTTACTCGTAGGATGTCTCATCCGGTGTTGCCCTGAGAACGAGATATGTGCAGCTCCTATCGGGATTGTCGGCTCATCGGGTGGCTTTGCTGGTTTAGTTTTACCATTGTTGAGATGTCTTGTAACCAGGATTCCGAGTCTGATCGGATGGTCTTGGGAGAAGGAATATCCTTCGTTGACCGTGAGAGCTTGTGATGGGCTAAGTTGGGACACCCCTGCAGGGTTTTGAACTTTCGAAAGTCGTGCCCGCGGTTATGGGCAGATGGGAATTTGTTAATGTTTGGTTGTAGAGAACTTAAACTTAACTTAATTAAAATGGATCAATCACATGTCTAGCCGTGATGGTCTCTTTCCGGCGGAGTCCGGGAAGTGAACACGGTGTTGGTGTTATGCTTGAACGTAGGTTGCTCTAGGATCACTTCTTGATCATAGATTCTCGAACGTGCTTTGCCTTCTCTTCTCGCTCTTCTTTGCGTAAGTTAGCCACCATATATGCTAGTGCTTGCTGCAGCTCCACCTCACATACCTTTCCCTACCCGTAAGCTTAAATAGTCTTGATCGCGAGGGTGTGAGATTGCTGAGTCCCCGTGACTCATAGATACTTCCAAAACCAGTTTGCAGGTGCCGATGAAACCGTGCAAATGATGCAACCGAGCTCAAGGAGGAGCTCGATGAAGATCTCGTTCATTGTGTTGTTTCGTTTCAGTTGATCAGTAGTGGAGCCTAGTTGAGATGATCGGGGATCTGTAGGATTAGGGGTAGTCTTCTTTTATTTTGGTTCCGTAGTCAGACCTTGATTGTATCTGGATGATGTAATGCTTTATTTATGTTATTGTGTGACGTAGCGATTGTAAGCCAACTATGTACCTCTTTTCCTTATTCATTACATGGGTTGTGTGAAGATTACCCCACTTGCGACATTGCTTACAATGCGGTTATGCCTCTAAGTCGTGCTTCGACACGTGGGAGATATAGCCGCATCGTGGGCGTTACACCTGTCCTCGCGTTCATTTTAGCTCGTGGATTATCTCCGTGAGAACAACAGGCCCTTCAAGAATGTTTCTACCTTTAAGGAAAGTGGTTTGGCTCTTACGAATTACTCGTTGAGCAACCGGCGCTAACCTAGAGGCGTATGCTTTAGCGCAAAGCTTGAAAGGGACGTTAATGAGTGTGATCGCGCGGAACAGCTTGATAGAGTCTGCCCCTTTGACCTTGGGGATTAGACAAAGCGCCCCATAATTGAGCCGCGCAAGATCTACGGTACCCAGGGCAAAGCCGTTAATAATGAGAGAATTCCTTATTTGACACTGTGTTAAATCTTGTTTCCCTATATGACACCAAAAAAATACTTTCTTCCCTATATAACACCGAGTCTAAATTTTATGCCATTTATAACACTTTCATCTATTTTAAGCCTTAAAGGTGTTAATTGAAACATGAAAATACCTTTTTACCCCTGATGTGGTATGTGATAAAAAAATCATAGATGATAGTACATGCTAATAATGTCCGGCGAGCTTGATTTGTTGTATGTGGCGTATAGTGGACTAGTTGCATGTGTGATGTCCAGCTAGTTCGGTTCCTAGCTGCATGAGCCAACTTGCTGCGTGGGTGCGTTCTGTGCAGCGGGGAGTGTGAGCGGCCACCGTCGTCCTTCTTCGTGACCCCGGACTCATGTGTACTTCGTTGGTTAATCAGCTAGAGATTACTTTATGCGTGTCCTGGGATGGCATCAGCCAGTATCAGTAAGCACCGACTAGATACTACCGTACAGTGTACGTATTTACGGAGAGGAGAGCGGTTACACCGCCACAAGAGCTAACTTAAGCACTCGATTGATTTTCTTTGGAAGTTGGCTTCACGCAGCTAGGAACCGAACCAGCTGGATAGCACACATGCATGCAGCTAGTTCGCTATACTTAGCCGCATACAACAAACCAAGCCGGCCAGACATTATTAGCACGTACTAGCATCTATGAATTTTTTTATCACACATATCACATTAGGGGTAAAAAGGTTTTTTCATGTGTCAATTAACAACTTTAAGGCTTAAAATGGACGAAAGTGTTATAAAGGGCATAAAATTTAGAGTCGGTGTTATATAAGGAAGAAAATATTTTTCGGTGTCAAATAGGGGAACAAAATTTAACACAATGTTAAATAAGGAATTCTCTCGTTAATAATAACTTGGAATAGGTCTCTAAGGAGCGGCCAAAACCTTTTGAAAAACTCTATCGGCCAGCCGTCCGGGCCTGGGGCTGTGTCGTTCTTCATTCCAGCCAGCGCTAAATCAATCTCTTGCGGCGTAAAGGACACCATAAGGACGTCATTTTCCTATTGGCAAACACGCTCAGTCGGTCCCCATAAGTCTTCCCTTAGACTTAATCATTTCGCTTCCGCTGTTCCCAACAGCTCTACGAAGAAATCGTATATGTGTTTAACGATTTCGTTTTGGGAAACCAGAATCCCATGCTCCGATTGAAGTCTAAGGATTGAGCTCTTGCGTTTGCGCTCGTTGGCATACGCGTGAAAGTAGCCAGTGTTGGTGTCGTCTTTCACGACCCACTTTATGCCGCCCCTACGACGCCAGTACTCCTCCTCCGCCCTAAGGATAGCCAAGACCTGGTTTTCCAGGGCGTATCTGTGCTCCCATTCATCGCCAGAGAAAGGTCTTGTGTCAGCCTGCGCATCAAGGTGCGCTATTTCGCCCACAATGCGTTCCCTTTCCCTTTTGGACTCGCTGTCGTGATTGGCCCCCCAACCCCTGAGGAAAACACGTAAGGCCGCTGCCACCGAGGACCAAAACTCTACTAATCCTCGCCGATACCCCACCTGGAGGCCAATCGAAGTCCATCGGTTCGTGACCAGCTGATTCTCGTGGAGTTATCTACCAATCAGTGTGACAAAGGTTTTGGTGATGTCCAATGTAACCCTCTCACTGCATTGCATCAGTGTCACTAATTAGTACTACTAACTAAATGCATAAAACATCCTAATAACCGGTGCATAGTAAATCACTCAGGATCTAGTTCTAGTAGCACTAGTGACCTTTCTTATATTGGATTGTCTCATTTTCCTCGGCCCAGCACGAGCCAGTTCTAGGCATCTGGCCGGTGGAGCTACTGTGTGATGGACTATCTGGAAAGCCAGGATGGTCCGGGAATGAAGCTTGCTTTAGACAACATCATTTTATAAACTAGCTGGGTGACCCACGCATTTGCGCGACTAGATTTCCTATGAGTTTTTCATACCTATATTTGCATGAGATGTTGAGCTTGGCATGCAAAATTGTGGAAAAAATTATAGTCAAACACATAACATGGAAAATGATTTTTCATCGTTTTATTTTCAGTAAGGTCATCTACAGACATGGGAAATATTTTTCATTTAACTACTAACATGCGTTGTTGTTTTATTTTGTATATCATTCAAAATAAAAAATATTATAGTCAATACATATATCATGAGGAAAGACATATTTGTTGCTTTATGTGTATATTAAGTTGTTCGTAAAAGATTTTGTATGTGACAACAAAAACTATAACACTGAGTCATGCCAATCTACGGAGATTGCGTTTGGATTCTTTTTGTATTTCCCCTATTCTTGTTCATCTATTCAATTGGGTATCGGTCTTCTATCCCAAAAAATAATAATAAAAGTTGATACATATTCTAAAACAGGCTCACCGTCAAATTGTGGTCATATAGCTGTATTTGACCTAGGAACTAAATAATACACCTTCTCTAAAGAAAACTAAATAATACACCTTCTCTAAATAAATAATACTTATGGCACATCTAGATGTGCTTTAGCAAAACTGGTTTTTAAATTGCTTATTGCTCGTTCCGGTGGACGCAGCTCCTCTGACGTGCCGTTGGGCCACTGACATGTGGGCTTGGGCCCATATGTCAGTGGCCCAACGGCAGGGCACCGTACGTCAGAGGATCCCTCTCCCATTCTGGTAACCGCTAACCTTGTTTGTTCTTGCTGCTTTGAGAGCCGATTGATTTGTCATGTGCGAACTTGGCAATGGCTTATGTGGGGTAGAGGCGTACACACTAAGCAAATAGGCCACAACCTATAGAAGTATGGAGTTCTCGCCTCTTCAGAGTTTTGTTTCTTTTGCACGCACAATAGCTATGGTTTTTTTTTCGGGGGATTATGGCTGCTGCACATGCTGTGACGGTGTGCTGAATCTCTCTCATGTTGTCGGTCCTATGGTGGATTTTACCCGTGCGAAGGCTGCCAACAACACGTGGAGGGATGCACATACTCGCGAGGCTGCCAGTCGTTGTGTTTTTTTTTCTGGTCTCATCCCGCTGTTAGGTAACGGTATCTTCCTAATCGGTTCTTCAACTTGATTGCTCAGAAAGTTTAAAACTACAACATGAAGACCAGTTTCTTTTAATTCAAACCGTTGCTTTTCTATCGCTAAATCTTACCTGTTTTTCATTTTCAGTAAAATAATGTATAGAATTTTTGCCTATGTAGCTTCCTTCTCTTTTTATTTTGAATTTCTTATATATAAATTAGACTAATATTTGTCCACCTAATAAAAAGTTTAAGTGATAATTTCCTTGCAGATCCTCGTATCAAATTTCATATTTAAATTAAATTATTTTATGTCTACCTAATAACAGATTTGCTATATATAATAATTAAAGAAAAATCCAATTCATATATACAATTGTACATTATAATCGCGACAATCAACGGTAGAGCCAAATAATTTGCCAACATGGATCAACCTGGTAGAACCTCCGAGGTTCTTACATACATTATTTTTGGTCCATTGAACCCATTTGGCTCTCTACACTTGTTGTAGATTTTTCTTAAAAGAAGAATAATCCCCGGCCTCTCCATCAGGCTACACTTGATGTAGATGTCAACGCTTGTGTATTGCATTTTAAAAAGGTGTTCATTCAGTTATCTCACATATATAACTAGACCTTATTTTACGCTTAAAATGGTTGATGCGCCCCTCAAAAGAATTGGCTGACACGGATTATTTTTTCATTTATTACATAATATATTTCCACACTTCCTTGAGCGGGTGTCAATCATGATATTTGTAAGCAATATTCTAGCTTTGCTTGACTTTCTTATTACATTGATGTAGTTGGGCTGTCTCCACACCCATGCATTTTTGTAGTGCCGTGGTCATACAATAACAGGTCCTCAAGTACTCTATCGCAAAAAAATAAAAAAAATACACACACACACACGTCATGAAGTACTAAAAAAGAAGTACTAATTGGACTTCAAATGGAATCCGTGTGTGCTTGCATGGAATAGGTTGAGATATGGTCTCGTCGCATATATGGACTCCTTTTGCTACATCGCAAAAAACATATGGATTATTTCCTTTCAGTTGTAATTAGTTGACAGTCCGTCCCAGGGGTGACGGCGGGTCTCGGTCTCGTGTCTCTTTAGGCGATCTAGGGTTTCCCTGCCCTGCCGCCGCCGTAGAGCCCGTCCAATCGCCTGCGCCGTCCCCAATTCCCTGGTCGTCCGCTCACCACCGTCCGTGTCCGCCGTCGCTGGTGCCACCCTGGCGCTGCTCCCGTCGTAACCCATCCACCAAAACTAGTTTCTGATCTGGTTACGCCGTGGACGACAAGATGGAGAAGGTTGCAGGGCTGTTGAAAAACTTGAAGCTGTCGGAGCGGGAGGAGAAGGGAGTTAAGATCGGATGGTCTGGATCTGGGAAAGCGGGGCTAGTTGAACCACAAGCCCTTGCTAAGTTGTTGTCTCAAAAACCTGCGTTCGTGGAAGCCATGGCTAAAACCCTAGGCAAGATTTGGTGCCCTATTAAGGGGGTTGACTGCAAGGAGGTGGGAGATAATACGTTCCTTTTCACGTTTGGGCAGGAGTCAGGCAAGGTGCTGGCTCTAGAGCATGGGCCCTGGGAGTTTGGTAACGATCTACTCGTGTTTGAAGATTTTGTTCCTAGGAAAAGGATTGAAGACTATACGTTCGAGACCATACCAATTTGGGTCAGGATTATGCGTCTTCCTTTAGGTATGATGAACAGGGAGGTAGGAGAAGCCATTGGTAGAGAGATTGGGGAAGTATTGGATGTGGAGGCCAGTGCGGATGGTGAGGCAGTGGGTAAATACCTCCGGGTTAAGGTTAGAATGGGCATTAAACAACCGCTGATGAGAGGGATCAAGGTGGAGCAAGAGGAGGAGGGAGAGGGTGTTCAGAGCCATGCTGCGGGGAAGAAATCCATCCAGGAGGAAGATGACAGATGTTGGTGCCCGTTTGAATATGAGTTCCTACCTGAATTTTGTTATGTGTGTAGCATGTTGGGACACGAAGACAAGATGTGTAAGGTGAAACTGAAACGTGGTGAGAAGGTGCAGTTTGGTCCATGGATGAGAGCCTTCATGCCACGACGGAGTGGGGGAGGGGCTCGTGGAAGATGGGGCGAAGGGGGAGCGGGTCGAAATGGAAGATTTGCAGGTAGTAGAAGCCAGGGTGCTTGGTGAGGGCGGTCATCGTCAGACAGTGACGCGCCATCGTGGCGGAAAAACTCAAGGAGCGGTGGTGGTGCAGTGGAGGAGGAAGAGAAAGGACAGAAGGTGATGAGCCCCTTAAAGTTACCGAGTGCAGAAGTTCTGGGAACATGCAGTGGTGTTGGAGTAGCAAAACAACTACTGTTCGAGCCATCAAATCAGTATAAACAAAGTGAGAAGGAAGGAGAGCAGGGAAGGAACAATTCCCGAGAAGAAAATATTCAAAGACAAAGCGATCCACTGGAGGGGACACAAAGTGCACATGATGGGCGGGGCACGAACTGCGAGGCCATGCAGACCGATCCTTCCATGCAGATCGACGTAGTCCCTTTCCCGGTATGTCATTTGCAGCAGGATGTAGCAGCCGGGGAGAAGGAGAATTCAGATGCACAACTAGGCAAGTATGTTGGCACCTACAAAAAGAAGGGTAGGGGGCAGGAAAGGGTTCTGCCTGCACAAAATTTTGAGAATATATCTGGCATTAAGAGGGCAGCTGAAATTCTTGAAGAGGATGGAGATGAGACTACAAAGAGATTGAAGCAGAAGGAGGGGCACAACAATGGGAGTGGGGAGACTGTTTACTCTGACCAGATAGCGGAGCTGCCAGGACAACCCTGCGAGACGCAATGAAAATTATAGCGTGGAATTGCCGGGGATTGGGGAATAGGCCGGCAGTTCGTGGTCTTCTGGATATCCAGAAGAGGGAGGACCCCGATATTTTGTTTTTATCAGAAACGAAGATGAATAAAGAGAGGATGGGCAGGTTTAGGGATATGTTAGGTTTACATCATATGGTGGCTCAAGATAATAAAGGAAAGAGCGGTGGATTAGCACTGTTTTGGAGAAGAGGAATAAATGTGACAATAAGGTGGATGGGCAGAATGCATATTGATGCTATTGTGGAGGAGAAAGATGGTTTCAAATGGCGGTTGACTGGTGTGTACGGTGAATCACACGTGGACAAGAAGGTTGAGACTTGGCGGCTACTAAGGACGCTCCACCATCAAGTTCAACTTCCGTGGGTGTGTATGGGCGACTTCAATGAGATCCTTTATAACCATGAGAAGCAAGGGGGGTTTCCCGCTCCCATAGATGTATGCAAAAATTTCGAGATGCTCTGGATTTTTGTAACTTGCATGATCTTGGCTTCGAGGGAGATGTTTTTACGTGGAGGAATAAAAACTACCGTGTTGATGGCTATATTCGTGAAAGACTAGACCGGGTTGTAGCTACACAAAGTGGTTAATGGTGATCCAAGGAAGTCGGACCATCGGCCCATCACACTTTCTCTTGATGGTAGACCGGGACCGAGGCGCTGTGGGGGTGGTGACCGCCTGTTGCGGTTTGAGGCTCGGTGGCTGTTGGAAGAGAAGTGTGATGATATTGTGAAGGAAGCTTGGGAAGGGGTGAGGGGGGAGGATGCTTGGGAGAAGTTGAAAGGAGTGGTGAAGGCTCTCAATACATGGAGCCGGGATGTTTTGGGCGATCTAGGGAAGAGGATCAGGAAGCTGAGGAGTGAGTTGGAGGCTATTAGGAGGGAGCCTATTTCTGATAGTCAGGTGAGGAGGGAGCAAACTATTAGTTTTAAGTTGGATCGTCTTGAGGAGCAGGAAGATTTGGTCTGGAGGCAACGGGCCCATGTCAACTGGCTTGTCAATGGGGACCGTAACACTAAATTTTTTCAAGCCTTTGCCTCCGAGAGAAAGAGGAAGAATTCCATTCATAGATTGAGGAAGGATAATGGGGAAGTTGTGGAGAGCGAGGAGGGGATGAAAGAGCTTGTCACTAACTATTTTTCTTCTCTTTTTACCTCTGTGGCAGGAAACAATACAAGTGATATAATGAACCATATAGCCCCAAAGGTAACCGACCAAATGGATGCACAATTGTTGGCAGAGTTTACCAAGGAAGAAGTGAAAGCGGCCATGGATGATATCGGTGATCTCAAAGCGCCGGGTATGGATGGACTACCTGCAATTTTCTATAAGCACTATTGGCATCTTGTCGGAGAAGAGGTGACACGGGAGGTGTTGCATGTGTTGCGAGGCGGTAGTATGCCGGAGGGATGGAACGATACCCTTGTGGTTCTTATCCCAAAGGTTCAAAACCCTGAACATCTGAAGGATCTTCGCCCTATTAGCCTTTGCAACATCGTGTACAAGCTTGTGTCTAAAGTCCTGGCAAACGGGCTAAGGTGCATTTTGGGTGAGATTATTTCACCAAACCAGAGTGCCTTTGTGCCGGGACGATTAATCTCAGATAATACTATTTTGGCCTATGAGATGACGCATTTTTTGAAAAGGAAGCGGACGGGAAGCATGGCCTATGCTGCGCTGAAACTGGATATGAGCAAAGCATATGACCGCGTTGAATGGAACTTTTTGGAGAAGGTGATGAGGAAATTGGGATTCGCTGAACAGTTCGTGCAGCTAATAAGTACATGTATCAGATCGGTCCGTTTCAGTTTCAAAATAAATGGAACCTGCACTGACCTAGTCATCCCGGAGCGGGGCCTCCGTCAGGGCGAGCCCATCTCCCCCTACTTATTCTTGATCTGTGCCGAGGGGCTGTCAGCTTTGTTGCACCATGCAGAGCAGGCTGGGCAGATTAAGGGGATTCAGCTAGCGCCTCAGGCACCCCCCATTAGCCACTTGTTTTTGCTGATGATTCGCTGTTACTATTGGAGGCAACCCCGGAAAGCATTGTGGCTGTGAATCACATCCTGCATGTGTATGAGCGGGGTTCAGGCCAAGTCATTAATCGAGACAAATCAGTTGTCCTTTTCAGTAAGAATACTTCCTCGGCCAAAAAACATGTTCTGCTAAATGCTTTAGGGCTTCGGTCTGAAAGCTTGCATGGCAAATACCTGGGTCTGCCGAGCTATGTGGGTCGTTCCCGCCATAAGTGCTTTGAGTACTTGCGCGACAAAATATGGGAAATCCTAAAGGGATGGAAGATCAAGTTGCTTTTGAAAGCTGCAAAAGAGATCCTAATAAAAACCGTCATTCAAGCTGTCCCCACTTACGCGATGGCTTGTTTTGATCTTACTAAAGAGCTTTGCGAGAGTATCAGTGCCATGGTGTGCAAATTTTGGTGGTCTAACCAGGAGGAGGAACATAAGCATCATTGGATTAGTTGGGAGAGGATGTGCTTACCGAAGGACCAAGGTGGGCTTGGCTTCAGGGACTTGCATACGTTCAATATTGCCATGCTTGCTCGTCAAGTGTGGCGACTCATCCAAGCTCCGGAGTCCCTCTGTGCACAAATTTTGAAGGCAAAGTACTTCCCCCGATTGCGATATTCTGGATGCTTCGGCTAAACCTGGGATGAGTTATGTGTGGCGTAGTATCTTACAGGGTCTGGAGGTTGTCAAGGCCGGGATGATTTGGAGGGTTGGATCGGGGGAGAACATTCACATATGGTCCGACCGTGGTTACCGTCTAATGATACGAGGAGGCCCAGTACTTTGCAGAACGGTCACTTGCTAACGAGAGTGTCTGAACTCATTGACCCATTGACAAACCGATGGGATCAACAGCTAGTCTCACAAACCTTCACGCTGGCCGATGCACGTACAGTCCTGGCTATTCCCATCTGCGACCAATATGAGGATTTTGTGGCTTGGCACTTTGATAAGAGAGGTATATTTTCCGTTCGTTCTGCATACCGAGTGTATACGGACCTGAAGCTGCAGCGGAGTACCAGGCAAAGAGGCGAGAATATTGCTGGAAGTCAGTATACGGCAAGATTTTGGAACAAACTATGGCGACTTCGATGCCCAGCACATGTGCATCATTTTCTGTGGCGCCTGGCCCAGAATAGTCACCCGCTATTCCGCAACGTTGAACGGTTAGGAGTTGAGCTTGATACATCCTGCATCCTATGTGGCCGGTTTGCGGAGGACGGAGGGCATCTATTCTTATGATGCAAGGAAGTGAAGAAAGTGTGGAGGGAATGTGGTCTTGATCATATCAGAACGGATCTCCTGGCTATGTAATCCCCCCAAGTCATGTTGGAGGTTATCTTTAAACTTCCTGATGATCTGCTACTGAGAGTGGCTAGCCTCCTGTGGTCATGGTGGTATGAGAGGAATAAAGCTAATCATAAAAAACAGAGGTTAACGCCGGAAGCTTTCGGTGCAAAGGTGCGTCATAATGTGGCTGAATGGACTGAATTCCTCGGGAAGAAGAACCAGGGCTCACCTACGCCGTCAGCCCGCTAGAACCCCCCGCCTGCTGACTATGTTAAGATCAACTCTGACGCGTCATTTCATGTGGATACAGGGTCAGCGAGCTGGGGCGCCATTGCCCGAGACTCTGATGGTGAGATGGTTTTAGCTGCGGCAGGAGGTTTACAACATATGCAGGATGCCATGCACGCGGAACCTGCTGCATTGCTTAAGGCAATCGAGGTTGCTGTACATGTTGGAATGGGGAGGGTGATTTTCCAGACCGATTGCCTTCCGTTGCAACAAGAAACTGCATCCTTGATGTTAGACCCCAACCCCCTTGGTGTCCTGTTTAGAGAAGCTAAGTTCCAGATGCAACAAGAGTTCATAGTTGCCTCTGTAGTTTTCCAGCCAAGAGAGTGTAACAAGCCAGCGCATGTGCTGGCTGCCGCTGTCAATCGGAACATACCAAATGGCCAGTCTATTTGGCTTTCGGAGTTCCCCGTCGATGTAACCCGTGCTGTAGCTGCCGATTTGGTCGGTCCACCGTAATTTTGGAATGCAAGGTGTTCCAGTTTCAAAAAAAACATATGGATTCCTTTTGCTTAGACGTCGGCTGACAGTGTCCTGGACTAGGGGGTACTCACCACGTCATCTCCCGATCTATTAGATTGGGCCGAGGACCCACGTGACCGTATACTCATGGGCCAGTTCGGACAGTTGCCGCATACAAGGAAGATTCCACAAGACTTGGCGATCAAGACAAGGACTTCTCCCCACCGGCGTATTCGGCTAGGACTCTTGTTATCCTAGGCCTCTGGTGCATTATATAAACCGAGGCCAGGCTAGTCGATAGACAATATACAATACATACAACAATCATACCATAGGCTAGCTTCTAGGGTTTAGCCTCCTTGATCTCGTGGTAGATCTGCTCTTGTACTACCCATATCATCAATATTAATCAAGCAGGAGTAGGGTATTACCTCCATCGAGAGGGCCCGAACCTGGGTAAAACAAAGTGTCCCCTGTCTCATGTTACCATCCGGCCTAGACGCACAGTTCGGGACCCCCTACCCGAGATCCGCCGGTTTTGACACCGACATTGGTGCTTTCATTGAGAGTTCCGCTGTGTGATCGACAAAAGGATCGATGGCTCGTCTGCAGATCAACTGCGACTTCGGCATCTTCGTCACCAGCTCGACTGGTCACCTTGGTTCGACCAAGAATTGCGCCCCATGTTCGGATCACCATGTCCGGACGAGGGCCTTCATCAAACATCAACTCCGATCTCTATCAAGATCACGGAGGAATCATCTATGGAGCTCGGGGGATCAACGTCAACATTGCCCTCAAGCGACCATGCTATTTTTCTGGACAGCGAACTCGTATCTGCCACCACCACCTCCTCGAGTATCGCTTTGACAATCGCTTTGATGGAATTGTGCGGAATTGAGCCTACAACAACCCTGCAAAATTTCGTCGAGTTCCGATGGAGGAATCTCTGGCAATCCACGATATACCGGAGCCCTGTCAAATCTGGACGGGAATTTGGATGAGTTTAGGGCGTGGTGTCCAGCTTCTAGGTCGGACGTCCTTTGGAAGATCCAACCGTTGATCGGCTGAGGAATTCCTATATCTACCAACTCTCAAAATTTCGGCTCGATCCGATCGTCCAAACTCCGGAAACCTTCCGATTAGTGCATCACTTTTCGGATCTTTTTTATGAACAGGATTTCGGACATCCCTTTTGAAGGAAGTTTTGTATGGAGTATTGTGTTTTGTTCCCGAACACATCCCACTAACTGTAAGATCTTTTGAACATGATCTTCAACATCATGCTGGTGTCAAACCAGTCCGGCAATATTACTCCACGGTTGCCGACCTGCGCTAGACACGGCGTCACTTTGTTGAGCCGAGCTCAACTTCTTCGGATCATCATCTCGGCAAGCTGAACAAGAGCCCGGCATCGCGAAGGATAAATCATCACCAACATCGCCGCCCCACGGGTTACACGGAGCGGGCACACCGGCATCGCCGCATGGTCACTTCATCAAGCCGGCATTGACCACGTCACGACCTGCATCGGCAGGGCCGCACTATTGCTCCTCCGAGCCGGTGTCCATCACGCCGACCTACTTCGACATCTCGTCTGGACCAGGGGCTTCATCATCACTTCATCAACCTACTCTGGTAACGGGTGTGCAAATCGAGTCCCAATTTTGGGAATCACCTTCCTTCGGATTGCTACAACAAATAAACCAGGTGCTATTAATCCTAGTATTTTTTGCTTGTTTGGGTTCAATTTTTCCCAAGGAATTATTACTCCGGTTTGTCCATCATATGTACACAGGTCTATCAAATGGTGGCCGCATTAACGACGGTTGCATGGTGGTCCGGTCAGTCTCCGTACATAGTCCGGCGAACGCCGCATCCGGAACTCGGACCGACCTGTGAATTCAGGCTTTGCCACGCCCTTACCGCATCACGCCAACGCCCTGCATCGACATTGACTTCGGCGCCGGGTCATATTTCTTTTATTACTCACTTTGCATAAATTATTTATTATGCAACATTTTTTTAATTATCATTATTACTATTATCTCCGGTTTGCACTATTTTTTGTGCACAGGAAAACGATCCGGGGACTTCGGCGTCACTCTGCCGGTCTGCATTGACCGCGCTATGTCACCACTTCGTCGTGTCGAGCTCTCCACTCCGCCACCTCGGGACCGGCTTGGGGGATGGAACCTTGCCCCGGATCAAGCTCGGACCGCGTCATCAATACCGAACACATTAACCAGCTAAGTCGCTTTCATGCTCAAAGCTTTAATTTCTAACTTGCGTTCGGTTCGACCAAGCATTATACTTTCTTGGAAAAAGTTGCTTGTAAAATTTTTTCGTTGTCCAAACTTTCTTCGTGACACACAAATTCAAGGACCCAATTCACTTGGGGGCTTCCTTTATGAAGCTTTTCATCTTGCATGTGATTATACTTGTACGGCTTCGTTCCTTGTTCGTGTATTATGCCACAATATGCACCATATTGACTTAAGCGATTGCAAGTTGGGTTGCCTGGCTCCTGTGCTTACCCCTACATTCCTGATTGTTCGGCTAGGGAGTAAAGGGAGCACCTCTGCGATTGTCACGATCGGGTCACCCAAGCCGGACCTCAGACTGGGTGAAGCCGAAAGCTAGCGCTCTTATAGTTATTCAATGATGGTCGGCACATAACAGAACTCATGAGTACAAAAAATCTATTGCACAAGTCTCATAATAATAATGAGCACCGAAGAAAGGTATCGGTGGGGGTACTATTTTCTTCGAAGATGCTTCTTACTCTTTGCAGTAATATAGCATAAGTTCCCTGAGCGCGCTTTGTCTGTTACAGCCTTATGGCCTGATTGTCTGGTTATTGGAAACACCGTCGATATTCTCGACCGATGGAGTACATAACACTTTTCGGTCCTTAACCGAAGAGGGAGAAGCCGACGGTCGGTTAAGACGCGTTTAAACTTCGGTTGAACATAGATATGATATAAGTACTTCGGTACATGCAATCATTCTTCTACCCAAGTCACTTGGGGGCTCTTAAGTTTATTTGAGCCGTTTTATAATAAGTGTTCTTCTTCTCAGTCGTTGCAAAGTTCTATTATTATTATTATTATTTATCACTCCTTTTTTCGACGCGAGTGTGCGGTCACTAGCCGGGGAGCCTAATTTCTCTCTCAAAGCCGCTAGAGTTTAGTTTGCTAAACTGGCCTAATGAGAAGTACTCCGCCCTCGGGATAGGAGGTTGAAGCCGTAGGATGACCCGCTCGAAGCCTTGAGATAGGATGTATCATGTTAAAGGACGACAGAAGCACTTCTTTTTTCTAAGACCAATTTTCGGATTGGCACCGAACACTTGATCTTGTTCGGACGTCATGTTTTTACTGACGTTTCTTGGTTTTTCAAGCTTTCTGGCACTTTTAAACTATTTGTGCTTTTCCAGCATTAGTCTCGCAGTGCAACGCCGGACACCTTTAGGGATTCGGCAAAAACATTCTTAGATGTTGCTATATATGCATCGGTTTCGAATTGTGTCTTCGGTCAATAGTTGGGTTGCCCGGCTCCTGCACTTGCTTCCTACGTTCCGTTTTGTTCGGCTAGGCGTGCAAAGGGAGAACCACTGCGATTGTGCTTCCAGCTCACATGGTTAAGCACCTTAGTGGAGAAAGCCGAAAACTGACTGTCACAATAAGCGTAAACTGGTCAGCTATCCGATGACTATGACGGGCCATTCATAACATTGGCCGAAGTGTTTACGGCTTGACCTCGACTGTCGCCGAACACTACCGGGGGCTATTAACTGGCCTCCCAAACTAAATCCTCGATATTTTGCTCTTACATTCAAGCTGAGGTTTCATGATCATGCTTAGCATGACAACCCAAAGAAAGGAACCGATAGCGGGACTATTTTCTTTGGAATACATTTCTTATGTTAAACAATAAATATAACATATCTCTCTGC
Organism: Triticum aestivum; assembly: GCF_018294505.1. Taxonomy (NCBI): domain Eukaryota; kingdom Viridiplantae; phylum Streptophyta; class Magnoliopsida; order Poales; family Poaceae; genus Triticum; species Triticum aestivum. Next base: position 554,297,549 of record NC_057800.1, on the reverse strand, counting down.
GTACCTTTGTTTATAAAACCATATGACCAGATTGCCTTGTTTGTCATAAATCCTTGCCCTCATAAAGGCTTTATAAAGTAGGACAAACACTCCTCAGCTAATGGCCAAGGAAGTGGAAGCCGAAGGTCGGTCAACAAAGTTTTGTACAATGCGGATCCGAGCATTAATGACATAAAGTACTTGGATACATAGAGTCATTACACATAATTTGTGATTTTACTATGGATATTGATCCTTAAATTCGGCCACCCGTGCCCGCATTAAGTCTCGGGGGCTACTGGGCTTCGGGCTTATTATTTACAAATATTAAAGGGGCACATCGATCCCTTGATCTAGTGTTGCCACCCGACCAGTGTCTCGGGGGCTACTGCATTGCTTGTCCAATGCAGAAAATTTTATGTGCAATATAGTTTCCGAGGAGATTTTGATCCTCAGGTTGGTCGGCCGCACCCAACCTGAGTCTTGAGGACTGAGCACGCCGCCTTTGTGTCCCGAAGTATTCTGCCGAGTTAGGACTTGATCCCCAGGCCGATTTTGCAAATCAACCTGAGTCTCAGCGGCTACTGGGATCAGCGGTCTTATGTCATCCTTCATGTGCATCTCGGGTTTTAGACCGATACACACCTTGAGGGCTACTGGCTATATATCTCGGCAAAGAATAAATTGCACCAATAAAAAATATTAACAAAAAATCAGCCCATAATCGGGGTGGTGCACCACCTCGGAAGCAGTCCGGCATAAAGCTCGGGCACTAGTGGCTGGCTCCATAGAGGGCATTTCCGGCATTAAGCTCGGCTAAACTCCTTCAACTTTTTTGAACCAAGGTGATATGACACCTCAGATATAGTCCGGCATTGGAGCCTGGACACAGCCCGGCGTTGGAGCTCGGATACATAGTCCGGCGTTGGAGCTCGGATACATTCCGGCGCTAGAGCTGGGAAGCGGTCCGGTGTTGGTGCTCGGCTGCAAAAGATACCTCGAATGCAGTCCGGCGTTGGAGCTCGGACGCAAGAGGACCCTGCCTCCCGGGAACAACTTCAAACCCGAGGTGTGGCATAAAAATAAACAAGGCATTGATAAAGGCCGGAAACTTAAAGGGGCTCCTCGGATACCCGACGTGTAAACTCGTCGAATGCATTTCGGCGATCCTCAAGATTGAAGATAAAGAAGATTTGTTGAACCAGTTTTCAATACCGGCAACCGAAGATGAAGAACAGTTTAGAAGAATCGAGGAGCGTCCCTAACTTGAAGACCGGTTCAGGGGGCTACTGACGGTGTCCTGGACTAGGGGGTACTCACCACGTCGTCTCCCGATCTATTAGATTGGGCCGAGGACCCCCGTGGTCGTATACTCATGGGCCAGTTCGGACAGTTGCCGCATACAAGGAAGATTCCACAAGACTTGGCGATCAAGACAAGGACTTCTCTCCACCGGCGTATTCGGCTAGGACTCTTGTTATCCTAGGCCTCTGGTGCATTATATAAACCGAGGCCAGGCTAGTCGATAGACAATATACAATACATACAACAATCATACCATAGGCTAGCTTCTAGGGTTTAGCCTCCTTAATCTCGTGGTAGATCTACTCTTGTACTACCCATATCATCAATATTAATTAAGCAGGAGTAGGGTATTACCTCCATCGAGAGGGCCCAAACCTGGGTAAAACAAAGTGTCCCCTGTCTCCTGTTACCATCCGGCCTAGACGCACAGTTCGGGACCCCCTACCCGAGATCCGCCGGTTTTGACACCGACACCAGCCTTGCCTAGGTAGACGTACGTACGTGTGTGGACTCTGTTTGCTTATCGCTGGCGAAGGTTGGGCAGTCGTATGGACTCTGGACTCCTTTTGCCTATGCTTATGTGCCTCTAAAGACGTACGTGTGTACCCTGTTTGCCTATCGCTGGGCGTTGCCAGGTTGAGGTCAACTAATCTCTTTTCTTTTCTTGTTTTTCGCAAGAAGAGGTCAACTAATATCTGCCATTGATTTATCAAAACTCTATTATTTCAAATCTTCACCGTTTGTTTTCTATCATTTTAATTATTATTATTAATAATAGATAGATAGATAGATAGATAGATGTTTGTGCTGATGTGATATTTTAGCTTTTGCAGCTTACTTGACAATGGGGTATTTTGAAGAAAGAGCAAAACTGAATGAAGCTTGAAGAAAGACTATGAATGATCAAGTTGGTGTTCATAGAGGTGTAAGCGAGGAACCATGGATTGGCACAACAAGTGAGCAGGATAACAAAGTGGAGAAAGCTAGCAAAAAAGGACGGCTGATGTGTACGCTGATCTTGATAGTTAGCATTTTGATCGTCATCAATGTAATAAAACAGCGCTTTGGTTTTCTGTTTGTTTACTTTCTGTAATGCCGAACATCATTAGATGAACTACTAGACTGCAATATGAAGTGGCCTTGTATTCAAACTTTCAAAGTTGAAGGGAACACACAACATGCAAGGCATCACGCAAGGCATCGTTCCGATCTTGCTCATTTGCTAGCAAATCTGAGTTGGGGAAGATCACAAACAGAATGGAATTTGTGTGTGATGGATGCATGATCTCCATTGGTTCAGAAGCACAAAAGTGGCCGGGCTGTTCATGGTCACCAGGCATTTGTACCTTAACACCAATATATTCTTCCCGCAAAAGACTCCAGTACATCCGTCCGAACATGTAAATCCCTGCACAGAAGATGACAGGAACAAGAGAGCAGGCAATGACAGGTTGCCACTATCCCAAAACTGACGAGGCAAGTTGATTCTGCAGTATATGAATGTGTTCTGCTGTATTTAGGCCCTATCCGTCTGGTTAAAAATGTTACCGCGTGAATGTCTGTTCGGTTTAGGTCACGCATGCCATACCACCGGCATTGATCATGGTGCATATCAAATGGAAAATTCATCTGCTATCTTGCGCCCAATTTATATTTGGATGGTGATGTGCATCATAGATGGAAGAGACAAGAGAGCGTGACAGAAAAGGAAAATGCTGGCGTGACGGCATCCGGTAAAGAGACTTCACCATCCATGACTGCACCCATGAGCATCTTGAGATTTGGTTCGTTCGAACCTGCATCCGCTCCTCCAAGACTGTGGAGTGATAGGGTGGAGCGTGATGACGTGTTTGAGCGATCGCTTCCTACCTTGGATTTTGTTGATGCTGATGCTACTGTGGATGCGGATTTTGTTGCCGTGTTACTCTTGGTGGAGATTGTGCCGACAGCACTATTAGCGTCTAACCTGGGAGGGGCTTCTCCGTGGGCGAGGAGCCGAGTCAGGACTGCTGCCGAGGAGGCCGCGCCGCGGGCCAGCGGGGCGGTCTGACTGGGTGGGGGCGAGGGCATGAGGCCTCTGCCCCTGACTCTACCTTGGCGGCCAGACAGGGTGGGGCGCGGGCAGGAGGCCTCCGCCCCTGCATCTCCTTCGCCGTGCTTGGCGTCGGCGGTAGGACCGGATGGGGGACGTGGACATGAGGTCTTCGTTCCCACTTCTCCTTTTGGCGGCACCTGCCTCACCCCGAGTGGCGTGTCCGGTGGTGAAATCGCTTCACTCAGCCAGGGGGACCAGGTCGGGAGGGGGGCGTGGGCAGGCGGCATGCACCCCTTCTTCTCCCTTGGCGCCGACGGTTGGTATGGTTCCGGTGACGTCTCTGGGGTCCGGCCACCAGCCGATGCCGTGGGAGGCTTCCACGGCTCTAGGAGGTTGTTCAGCTGTTCCAGTTCAGTCGAGCTCTGTTGGGGGTTGGGCAGGCGGCCCCACCTCAAACGGACCTACGCGGGAGGAGATCATTGCTTTTGGAGGCATCTCGGATCCTATTTCTAAAGGACGACGGATGAGCAACCGTCTTCAGGAGCAGCCGGATGTTGATGACATGCAACTGAGGTGCGCTATGCGGGCGGCCAAGCTTCGTGACGTTGAGGTCACTACCGGTATGTCAGTTAATACGTCTAATTAGATTTTGCATTTTTCCAATGATGAGATTATTCACAATGCAAATCAATTAGGGGTCTCACTAGGTACTAATGGTATTGAAATCACTAGATTCGTAATCTAGCTGTTTTGGAGATGATTCGTAATCTAGCTGTTGTTAAACCCATGAATGATTCCGACATAGACGCGTTGGGAGTCAGGGTTCTTGATAGTTTTTGTGCGGATCTTGCTCCTACACTTCCTGAGATAGAGGAACATGAGGATTTAAGTTCCCCTAGGGACTCGATCCATGTTGATGGCCCAGAGGTTAGGTCCGCGAAGACCGGTTGTGAGGATCGGTTGACAGGCAAAAACAAGCCTAAGCGGAAGTGGAATCAGAAGGTTTATCCAGTTTCGGCAGTACGTAGAAGTGCTAGGATCCGTACCTCTAAAAAAATTCATGATGAAATATGAGAGGAATTTTTTGGAATAGCAGAGGTCTTAAAGACTTGGCTAAAAGAAGGTTTCTAGCCGATGCGTCTATTGAGCACAAGATGGACTTTATCGCCCTTTCTGAAACTGGAAGCGCCAACTTCACCCCTAGTTTCTTAGCACTCTTTCTGGGGGTGTCGACTTCGACTGTCATTGTCTACCTCCAAGAGGAAGGTCCGGTGAGATCTTACATGGATTTAAGTGTGATTCATTGCAAGTTTGGTGTGTGGTCATGGGGGACTTTGCGGTAAAATTTCAAGTCAAATCAAAGGCCGATGGGTTTAATTGGGCATTGGTGGCGGTGTATGGTGCCGCACAACCAGAACTCAAACCTGATTTTTGGCTGATCTCGTCCATGTTTGTGGTAGCGAGCAGCTCCCAATTCTCGTTGGGGGCGATTTTAACATTATTCGAAGAAGGGAGGAAAAGAATAATGAGAATTTTGACAGAAGATGGTCGTTTATGTTCAATACCATAATCGAAAGCTTGGATCTTAGATATATAGAGCTTTCTGGTAGGAAATTCACTTGGTATAATTCATTACCAAACCCGACTTTTGAGAAGCTGGACCATGTCCTCACCAGCATCGAATGGGAGCAGAAGTTTCCCCTGGTAACAGTCCAAGCGTTATCGCGCGCAGTCTCGGATCACACTCCGTTGCTAATTGATTCTGGTGAGGCCACCCATGTGGGGAACAAAAATTACTTTTCTTTCGAATTATCGTGGTTTGACAGAGAGGGGTTCCTTGATCTGATAGCAAGGGAATGGGCTAAAGATTTAGGAGGGAGGTCTCCCGTTGAAAGATGGCAGAATAAGATTCAGCATCTACAAAGATTCCTTCGTGGATGGGCAAAGCATACGCATGGGATATATAAGGCTGAGAAGGAAAGGCTCCTTCTACTTATTAGATCCCTAGATATTAAAGTTGAATCCACTATTTTAGATACCAGAGAGCTGGAAACTAAAGTGGAGGCGGAGTTGATACTAAAAGAACTCCTTCGAGAGGAGGAGTTGAAGTGGGCATTGCGAGCTAAAGTTTGCAAAATCATCCAAGGGGATGACAACACTCAATTCTTTCACATGATTGCAAATGGCAAGCATCGAAAGAAGAAGATATTTCAGCTTGAGCAAGACGAGGGGGACGATTCTAGGACAAGAGAACCTTAAAGTTTATATAACTAATTAATATAAGCAGTTGTTTGGACCTCCGAAGGATAATTTTGTATCCTTAGATGAGTTCAAGGTTGAGGATGTCCCTCAACTTGCGGCAGATGAGAATGATATTCTGACCGCTCCATTTACGGAGAAAGAGGTGTCTGAGTCCATTGCACAGATGAAAAACAATAAGGCTCCAGGGCTGGATGGTTTTCCGGCAGATTTTTATAAAAAGTGTTGGCATATCATCAAAGGAGATTTGCTCCCAATGTTCCATGACCTATTTTCTGGACAGCTTCAGTTGTTTCAATTAAATTTTGGAACGACAACTTTACTCCCTAAGAAGACAGAGGTTGTTCGTATTGAGCAGTTCAGGCATGTTTGTCTTCTTAATGTAAGTTTCAAAATTTTCACCAAGGTCGGAATGAACAGGCTTACGCAAATTGCGCACTCGGTGGTGCACCCGTCCCAAACTGCTTTCATGCCGGACAGAAACATCCTAGAAGGGGTTGTGGTCCTGCATGAAACTCTCCATGAAATCCACACGAAAAAACTAGATGGTGTTGTTTTCAAAGTGGACTTTGAGAAAGCGTACGATAAGGTTAAATGGCCTTTCCTTCAACAAGCTTTGCGTATGAAAGGTTTTGATCGGGCCTGGAAACGCCAGGTAGACTCTTTCACGTAAAAAGGGAGTGTTGGGATTAAAGTGAATGATGACATAGGTCACTACTTCCAAACACATAAAGGGCTGAGGGAAGGAGATCCGATGTCACCTATTCTTTTCAACATAGTGGTCGACATGTTGGAAATTCTTATAGGAAGGGCTAAGGAGGCGGGCCAGGTAGGAGGCCTTATCCCACACTTAGTTGATGGAGGTGTATCCATCCTGCAGTACGCTGATGATACTATCATCTTCATGGAGCATGACTTAGCAAAAGCGCGAAACATGAAGGTGGTGTTATGCTTATTCGAACAATTGACCGGGTTAAAGATTAACTTCCATAAGAGTGAATTGTTCTATTTTGGAAGAGCTAATGATGACCAAGATGCGTACAAACAATTGTTTGGGTGTGAGTTGTGGGCTTTATCTTTCACGTATTTAGGTATACCAATTCACCATCGTAAGCTAACCAACAGAGAATGGAAGTGTATTGAGGATCGATTTGAAAAGAAACTGAGTTGCTAGAAAAGCAAGCTAATGTCTTACGGAGGCCGACTAATTTTTAATAACTCGGTCCTCACGAGTGTGCCCATGTTTCTCCTTTCCTTTTTTGAGATTCTCGTGGGAGTCTGAAAGAGGCTAGACTTCTATGATCTTGTTTCTTTTGGCAGAGTGGCGAGCTAAAACGTAAATATAGGCTTGCTAAATGGGATGTAATCTGTAGGCCGAAAGACCAAGGGGGTCTAGGCATTGAAAACCTGGAGGTGAAGAACAGATGTCTCCTTAGCAAGTGGCTATTTAAGCTTTTTGTCGAGACGGAGGCCACTTGTGTTCAGATATTACGTAAAAAGTATCTCCACTCTAGAACCTTGTCCCAGGTAACAGTGAGGCTGACTGACTCACCTTTTTAGAAAGGGCTAATGAGAGTCAAATCGCTCTTTTTCAATAGAACAAGATTTATAGTTGGAGATGGTACCACCACGAGATTTTGGGAGGATACAAGGCTAGGGAGACGCCCCTAGCACTCCAATATCCATCCCTGTATAGCATTGTTCAGCATAGAGATGCTTACGTTGCAACAGTGCTGCAGTCTACCCCGCTCAACATTCATTTTAGGATAATGCTAGTATGGAGCCGTTGGGAAGCCTGGCTCAATCTTGTGAGAAGATTGATGGATGTTCAGTTGTCTCAACAGCCCAACAAGTTGTATTGGAAACTAACTAAGAGTGAAGAGTTTTCAGTTAGATCTATGTACTTGGATGTTATCAAGTCTAGCGCGACTCCCCGATCGAAACATGTTTGAAAAGTCAAAGTTCCTTTGAAAATCAAAGTGTTTATGTGGTTTGTACATAAACAAGTTATTTTAACCAAGAACAATTTGGCAAAACGCAATTGGATAGGTTCTACGAGATGTAGCTTTTGTGACCAACATGAATCAATCAAACACCTCTTTCTGAATTGCCCTCTGGAAAAAATTATGTGGCGGACGGTTAACATAGCATTCAACATTACTCCTCCGAATTCCATCACCATGTTATTTGGGGCGTGGCTTGATGGGATAGATTCTGACATGGAAAGACACATTCGTGTAGGAGTTTGTGTGTTGTTATGGGCAATATGGAATTGTAGAAATGATTTGGTCTTTAACAGAACAACAAATATTTATTTTTTGCAGGTTATCTTCAGAGCCACTGCATTGATCTGTATGTGGTCGTTACTCACTCCGGCGGAGGCCAAGGAGCGTTTGGTTACTGGATCTATCCGATGGGAGATGGTAGCATGGGATATTTTCAACCGGTTTAGATGGCGGTCATGTAATAAGATAGGCATTTAGTGTTCCTATCTTTTTTTACCAGCCGGTTGTGACTTTTCTACTATTGTGTTGCTTTCTGTGAGCCTTCTTTTCATTTTTGTTCGAGACTTGTAGACTTATGCTGGATCTTTTGGTTTTTAATAATTATGGCTGTATGCATCATTCTGATGCAGAGGTTGGGGCGAACCCCCTTTCAAAAAAAAGAAGCGGTCGAGTAATAAACAAATTAAACTTTAAAGTTAAGATGAACCTCTCTTTTTCACGTGAGAAGCGGTCGAGTAATATAAGATGCTTTTGCAGTTCAAATACAGGAGCCACTTCTATTCTGAACAGAAAGCAAGTGGGAGCAGTATTAAGCAAAAAAATCAGGCCAAGCATGCACATGCAAATGCAATATTTTTTAAATGCAAATAAGTCATGCTTATGCTGATTGCTTTTTTTAAGGCAAAGCAATAGCTTTATAACTTAACGGTGCTTAGGCAGATCGCCCATCGCACATTCAGCCACACGGGCTGCTACATCATCCTCCCACTCAACATATAGGTTCGGGTCATACAGACGACCGACTGCGGCTAACTTGTGGGCTACAGTGTTAGCAGCGCGCCTACAGACGGAAATTACATGATAGGAAAACCACAATTTCAACTGGTATTTAGTGTCCTCTATCACTGCTGCATATGCCGACGAATCCGCCTTTTGCATGTCAAGTGCTTCGAGTAGCAGTTGCAATCCGTCTGGAAATCCTCCCGAATAAGACCAAGATCAGCAGCAAGCGAGACGGCCTGAGACATTGCAAAAGCTTCAGCTACAAACGGATCATTGATATTTGCCTGGCAGCCAGCACGGGCACGGATGATCTTGCCTTCTGAAGTTCTCGCCACCACGCCCCAGCCTGCTTGGTTTGTCCCTGGGAGAAAAGAACCATCAATGTTAATTTTCACCATATCACCCACAGGAGGGCTCCATTTGTCCACCACTTTCTTCTCCGGTTGAGGGCTAAGGATTTCGATATACTCGAGGACATTGCTTCTGGTCCTCCTAGCAATCTCCTCGCCCGGCGTCGGCATCTCCCCCTCCCTCAGCTTGTTGCGATTTGACCACCAGAGCCACCAAAAGGTGAGCACATGCATGCGCTTTTTCTCATCCAGCCCCCACAAACAATCTAGCATTGCATGCACGGACGAAATTCCTTCGAGCTCCATTCTCTCTTTCTCCAAAGCCAGATCTCTCCACACCACCTTGACTAACTTGCATTTGATGAATAAATGGGCGCCATCCTCCGCTGCACGGCCACAAAAAAGGCACTTAGTATCCTCAATCGGGATTCCTCGCTTCTCAATATTTGTTCTGAGCGGCAATGATTCATGTTTCAGTCTCCACATGAACATCTGGATGTTTTTTGGCACAGGGATCTTCCAAAGCCTCCTCCACAAGTCATCCAGGTGGCTTTCCAAGTTGCCAACAGTATCCAAGCTCCGGCCTGCCCCTCCGTCCTGTTTTTGCCGCTCCATTTGGACGTGTAGTTTGTACGCGCTCTTTACTGAGTGCCCCCCTTTGCTGTCATACTGCCAAGCTACAAAGTCTTGGACTCCCTCCCGCAAGGGAATTTGAAGAATGTGCCTCGCATCATCAGTCCAGAAGGTTTCGCCAACCAATCGCTCGTCCCAAGTCCCAGTAGATGGGTCAATCAGATCACTTACCCACTGTAGGATATTGCTTCCTCTTGGTGTGATAACGCGGCGTGACCACGGTCTCGGGATCCATGGATCATCCCAGATCCTCACCGTTGAGCCGTCCCCGATTCTCCAAAGGTATCCTTCCCTGACGAGGTCCCGCCCAGTCAGCAAGCTACGCCAAGCATATGAAATTCCATCCTTAGGGGTGGCATCGAGGACGTTTCCATTAGGGTAGTAACGGGCCTGGAGTGTTCTTGCACACAGGGTATCCGGGCTTTGAATCGGTCCAAACTTGCTTAGACAACATTGCTATATTGAAACTGTGCATGTCCCGAAAACCTAGACCCCCTTGAGCCTTGCTCATTGTTAGTTTCTTCCAACTGATCCAGTGTGTGGTGTTTTCCTTGTCCTGCTGGCTCCACCAATAATTACCGATCAGAGAGCTTAATTCCTTACAAAACGTTTTGGTGAGATCGAAGCATGACATAGCAAAGGTGGGTATTGCTTGGGCCACTCCTTTCACTAAGGTGTCCTTGCCCGATTTGGCTATAAGCTTCTCTTTTCAGCCGTATACCCGTCCCGCAATGCCACCCTTAACATAAGCAAAAGCCTTCCTTTTGGACTTTCCTACATGCATTGGAAGCCCTAGATATTTCTCGTTCCAGGACTCACTATGAATCTGCAAGGCTGTTTTGACCGATTCCTTCTCCTCTTCCCTTGTGTTAGGGCTAAACATGATCGCCGATTTTTCCAAGTTTATACACTGTCCCGAACAATTTTCATACAGGTCCAACACCTCTCTAAGCGTTGTTCCTTCCGTCTGGTTCGCCTTCATCAGCAGTACAGAATCGTCAGCAAACAAGAGATGGGAGATAGAATGTGCATTCGGGCATATTTTCACTCCTGAGAGGCTGGGGCGAACCCCCTTTGAAAAAAAAGAGAAGCAGTTGAGTAATAAACAAATTAAACTTCAAAGTTAAGATGAACCTCTCTTTTTCACGTGAGAAGCGGTCGAATAATATAAGATGTTTTTGCAGTTCAAATACACGAGCCACTTCTATTCTGGACAGAAAGTAAGTGGGAGCAGTATTAAGCAAAAAAAAAAATTCAGGCCAAGCATGCACATGCAAATGCAATTTTTTTAAATGCAAATAAGTCATGCTTATGCTGATTGCTGAATACTCATTACTCGGCCGTTAATAAGGTAAATAGCGACGATATAAATGCTGGGCACGACAGATTGACCAAAACTGCTAGCTTACGGGGAAGGTCCTATTTATTGCTCGCTGCGGTAGTTTATCGCCCAGTCGCAAACAAAACGCGCGGCGACTATATATCGCATTAAGCGAGTCGAAGCATTTCTCTCGCAGAAGTTTTCTGTTTCTCATGTAGCAACTGGGCCGGCCATTTAATAAACGAAATAGTGGAAAAAAGGAGGGAAGTAACGGGGATCGGGTCTACTAGATAGTACCAAGCGACGATAGCCAAAGCGCCTGTATCGAGTTCCCGATGAGATAAAGGGTATGACCTACTTAATATAAAAGTGCCGATTTTTCTCCACCGTTTTTTCTCTCATTCAGTTTTCTCCAGGTTCTTTTTTCCTTTTCTTTTTTCTTCTCCAGATTTTTACATTCTTTTTGCATTTGTTTCTTCAGTTTTCTTTTCCTTTTTTCTTTTGTGTCTTTTCACTTCTCATTTATTTCTTTTTTTTTGGTTTTCACTCTTGATTTTGTGTGTATGTCAACAACAATTTTCTAATACATGTTTAACTTTTTTGAATACAAATTTAATATTCTTCTAACACATGGTCAACATTTTTAATATTTATGAAATACAGTATTAACATTTTCTGAATACATGGTCAACATTTTTCCTACGCACACTTTCAAAATTTTCAAATGCTTGATTAACATTTTTAAATACAAGATTAACATATCTAATACATGGTCAACATTTTTCTATGCACGTTTAATATTTTTTTCATATGATTGATTAACATTTTCTAAATGCAATATTAACATTTTTTTAAACATGGTCAATACTTTTTCTACACACTTTTAACATTTTTCAAATTCTTTGTTAACATTTTCTCAAATGCTTGATAAACATTTTCTAAATGCACTATTAAAAAAAGATTAACACATCGTCAACAATTTTTCTAGACACGTTTAACATTTTCCAAATTCTTGATTAACATATTTGAAATACTTGTTCAACATTTTTTCAAATGTTTGATTACAATTTTTTATATACATCATCAATAAATTCCATCATTCTTTTACTGCATGGTCAACATTTTTTCTATACACATTTAACATTTTTTAATGCTTGATCGACATTTTCTGAATACTTTTTCAATATTTTTTGAATGCTTGATTAACATTTTTATATACATAATAAAATTCATCATTTTTTAATACATGATCAACATTTTTCTATACACATTTAACATTTTTCAAATGCTTGCTCAACATTTTAAAATATTTTCTACAGTTTGTTTGTAAAATATATAGTCAAAATATTCTAAAGTATAAACAAAAGTATAAAAAATAAAGTCAAAAACTAAAATAGAAAATTTAAAATAACAGAAAAAGGAGTCAGTGGCCATTCCATCTTGGTCTCACATTCAGCGATGGAGAAGCAGACGAGCCGACCCATTTAGCTATATTCGCTTATGGTTTTGGGTACGTTCCAGATTTGGTGTATATTCGCTATATTATTACTAGCACAAATGCCCGTGCGTTGCAATGAGGGAGAAAATTAATGCATTAATGTGAGAAAAAAGGCTAGTTTCGCCATTCACCAAAAAGCCTATCAGCGCGGCATATGTATCCTACATGTACGCTTTCATCATGTCATCATTTCCTTTAATTAGAGCCATGCATGTCCTTTCTCTCATTTAATTTAATTAGAGCCAATCATGCGATGCCAAACCCACAAATCCTTCTAATTAGAACCAATGCAGCATGCTTGCGTGGTGCATGTCCCCTCCTTTATGGAGTTTTCTCTCCGTTTGGCATGCTGTTTCCTCTCTTTCTTGGTTTTGAAGGTGACTTGCTGATATTTAAGACAACATGCAAATCCATATAAGTTGGTGGGATTTGATATTAAAAAATCAAGGTGAGGCTATTAGATGAGGAACCCTTTAGTATGGCACAAAAGCATGCTAGGTTGGGTGGCTTTGTCCTTCTGTGTGGCCGGTGAGGTCCTAAGTTCGAACCTTCAAGTGGGCATGTAGTGGGCATGTATTTTCTTTCTCCTCTTAAAACAAAAACAAAAACTGCAGATTAGTCTAAGGTTCGCCTATGCGATGGATGGACTAAAAATATGGTAATCTAGGTGGCGGACCAAGTGGAGGAAGCACAGGCTTGGCCAATACGAACCTTTTTGACTCTACGAATTAGTACCACCTCGTGTATTTCACATAACGTAAGATCAGATGCGGGACGAAACTAAGAATATCACCTTACTTATTAGTAGGTATAGATATAGATTTGGTTTTATCCGGTTTTAGAAACATTTTAGAAGGTGTTTGTCCTTTTTTATTTTCTCTTATTCTTTTTCCTTTTTTCTGTTTTATTTTTTATTTTCCAAATTTATTTGGAATTTCGAAATATGTGGAATTTTATTTTTTTTCTTAAATTCAAAAAGTATTAGGAATTTTAAAGCATATTAGGGTTTTCAAAAATGGTTTGGAATTTAAAATATTGGTCACTTTTTTGAAAAATTGTTCAAAATTTCAGAATTTTTTTGTGTTTTTAAAAAAATGTTTGGAATTCAATAGTCATACGTGATTTAAAAAAATGTTCAGAATTTGGAAATATTAAAAAAAATGTTTGCTTTTTCAACAATTGTATTTCACATAACGTAAGATCAGATGCGGGACGAAACTAAGAATATCACCTTACTTATTAGTAGGTATAGATATAGATTTGGTTTTATCCGGTTTTAGAAACCTTTTAGAAGGTGTTTGTCCTTTTTTATTTTCTCTTATTCTTTTTCCTTTTTCTGTTTTATTTTTATTTTCCAAATTTATTTGGAATTTCGAAATATGTGGAATTTTATTTTTTTCTTAAATTCAAAAAGTATTAGGAATTTTAAAGCATATTAGGGTTTTCAAAAATGGTTTGGAATTTAAAATATTGGTCACTTTTTTGAAAAATTGTTCAAAATTTCAGAATTTTTTTGTGTTTTTAAAAAAATGTTTGGAATTCAATAGTCATACGTGATTTAAAAAAATGTTCAGAATTTGGAAATATTAAAAAAAATGTTTGCTTTTTCAACAATTGTATTTCACATAACGTAAGATCAGATGCGGGACGAAACTAAGAATATCACCTTACTTATTAGTAGGTATAGATATAGATTTGGTTTTATCCGGTTTTAGAAACCTTTTAGAAGGTGTTTGTCCTTTTTTATTTTCTCTTGTTTTTTTCGTTTTTTCTGTTTTATTTTTTATTTTCCAAATTTATTTGGAATTTCGAAATATGTGGAATTTTATTTTTTTTCTTAAATTCAAAAAGTATCAGGAATTTTAAAGCATATTAGGGTTTTCAAAAATGGTTTGGAATTTAAAATATTGGTCACTTTTTTGAAAAATTGTTCAAAATTTCAGAAATTGTTTGTGTTTTTAAAAAAAATGTTTGGAATTCAATAGTCATATGTGATTTAAAAAATTGTTCAGAATTTGGAAATATTAAAAAAATGTTTGCTTTTTCAACAATTGTTCATGAATTTCAAGAAATATTCAAAAAGATTTTCAAAACATTATCAGATCTATAGCTGCAGCTAATCTTAAAATTTCGCGCTACTTATCAATCATAAAAGGCTCAACAGCTCGAGAGGCTAGCAGAACATGTTCTTTAGCTAGAAGTCGCGTGTAATCCCATAAAGGTGCATCCCTTTTTTTGGATTTTCATGGTGCACTTTTTTGGTGCCAACAATTGGGTCGGCCTAGTCGAGGCTCCCCTATGCATCGCATTGCTATATTGATAGTACACTATCAATTAATTCTCAGATCTTCGTGCAACCAAACGACGTGGTGATCCTGTTATTCTGCTAACAACTAGGTAAACTAGAAGAACGCCCGTGCGTTGCAACGGGGCCACATTAACTTTATGAGTTCAATATTACGACATTGGCGACTTTTTTTACCATCAAATCTTCATACACACACAGAACCACACTCTCCCTCCCTCTTCCTCACTCTCTGTCCCCGTCTCCCTCTCGCTCTAACACACACATATCCATCTTATTGGGTACGGGACCATAATCCATCTATTTCACACATACACGCTAGTGCATAACAATATGGATTATGTGTATTATATTTGCCACCAGAATTGAGGGAATTAATTTCATGTAAATCGACCAGCCACAACTCCAAGAATACGCGGACGAGGTGGTTCGGGTCGGCGTCGGCGCCGTCCAGCGCGGGCCACGGGCCCGCTTCCAAGTGCACGTGCAATGCACGACTTCACAAATATTATAATCAGATATGAGAAATCACATGCATAGAAAAGACATTCTGATAGCAATCCAAATATCATACTCAATTGAATACCTAACCTGGACAATACTCTTATTTCTATGCGCCAGAAAAAAATAGAATAGCAAAGCTAAGTATGCCTACATACGCTCAGATTATATATAAGAATCTTGGATGAACAATTGCAACAAAGCACTAAGCAGCGATAAATTTAAATAAAAAATCCATTAACTATGCAGGCAGCAGGCTTGTTACAACATAGAGAGATAGAAAAATGTCACCTCCAGTAATGTAGCGCAAAGGAGTGGAACGAAGCATGAATGAGCGGTTGCCTGTTCTTCTCCATGTACATGGATCAGCAGTAGAGACCAAGTATATAAGTACTTGACCGAACTCCACTCTTCGTGTACGGAGAGCCATGTCACATTCTCGCCGCTGCAGCATGGGAGGACGGCTGGTTCACGTGACCCTCCAGCTGGGGGATCCATGGTGGCTGACCGTCGAGCTCGAGGCAGAGAAGTTGAGGGCAGTAGTGGCGAGATCCATGCCAGCCAACCGGGCGAAGAGGAGGTCGTCGGGGAGGGACACATCGGCAAGATCCGGTCACCACGCGACCTGAAGAGCAACAGTGATCTCCACAAGCTGTAGGCCGACGGCGTGCTCCATCCCCTGCGATGGGGTGACCATGGCGGTGGCCACAGCTCCTCATGCTCGCCTCGATCTCGGCGACACACCCTGAGTGTAGGAGGCAGCAACGACCTCGACGAAATCATGGCCTCCATCCCGGAACGCAATCATGTCGCTCTAAATAAATGGATTCAATCATGTGACTCTAATTACTTCGGATTGTTATGTGCACACTAAGCGGGGTGCAGTTAGGAAAGAAAATGTTTTCTAATTAAAGTGATTGAGTGATTTAAGGTAAGGTTAATTAATTTAGATTTGATTTTTAGTGATTGTTAGTAAAGTATGATGCGTCTTTAAAATCTTTTATTTGTTTCCTTAAAATCTATTATTTGTTTCCTAAAGAAATTTGCAATAATGGAAGGTATCGGTTGATTTGGATAAGTTAGTAAATTTAGATCCGTGATTGCGTGCACGTTTGGAAAGTGCTGATTTGCAAGGAAAGAGCTGAGGGGTAAATAAACCGGTGAATAAGAAACTAACATCGAAAAAAATCTACGACGGTTAACCTACGAAAAAACCCGGACAAAAGTGGTGGGACGAAAAAAACCCTGGAAGCGAGACTACCAACTGCTCCATTAGGAGTAGAGATGTGTATGTGCAATGCATGTTGATATTTAGGCAATATATTTATTGTGCGCATATATTAAGTATGATATTAATTGGAGGTTGGTATTGATATTTGATATGATATTAATTGCATATTAAACATGTTGAGCGCTCAGAATTAGTGCAATCTAGGTCATTGGATTGACTTGATTTGATGGTTGAGTTGAATCTCTCCCTTTGGGTCTTTTCATATAGATATAGATATAGATATAGATGAGATGACAATTAACCAAATTAACATGATCACACCAATAAATTTTTCAGAATAGCCTCAATTACCGTCATTTTGTTGGCTTGCCAAAAATGCCTTTTTGATTAACCAACAAGTCATATTTTCTTGGTGAATCAATAAGCATTGATACTGTTAATAAGATCACACAGTAAAACCAATAAATAATAAAATAACATGTAAGTCATGTGATTGTGTACAAAATGTGTACAGCCACGTTGCAACACAAGGCAATTATGTAGTACTATTATCACTCAGGAACATTCATACAAGTGAGCAATTTTTAGTCGGAAAAAAGTAGAATCGCAGAACATTGTAAAATCAAGTCAAATATGGACATAAAGAGAGAGGGCTCTCATGGAAATAAGAGGAAGAAAAAACATTCTTGTGATAGGCCCTGCTTCAAAGAGAGGAGGATGACCAATCACAACGAGTGCTTGTCAAAAAGCTTTTGAAACTAATCTTGTAGGGGATATTTTATAGCCCGTTTACATGATACTTTTGACTATATAAAGAAGGGGTAGATGAAAATGTAAAGAGAGTGAGCTCTCATGCAATAATCTAGCTATACTCAGACTTCTAGACAAATCTATATATACCTACTAATAAAGGAAGGTGTATTTCTCTGATTTCTTGGTCCGTTCACCCATATTATATGTTTCTAGTTTTTTTTCTATCCTAGATGATACTAAATTTTTTGTGTCTGGGTCCATCACAGCCACACATGCTGGGCGCCTAGGCCACATCCAGCTATTTTTTGAGAGAAGGGCCACATCCAGCTACTCACCCGCGCTCCAAGCTTGGCCCAGAAAAGCCTAGCGACCAAGTCATAAAAACGGGCTTTCACTTGAGCTCAGTCCGTCTGTCGCCTGCGGCCTTTTTTTTGGCCAAAAGAATCCTGCGACCTTTTATGTGCTGAAAAATATGGTTGCTAATTAGATAATATCACCTCGTCTCTTTACACCAATTCTCACAAATTTAGATGTGTATGCGAGTTGACTGCAAAAACAAAGAGCCTACCGAAGAATCAATAAACAAAGATACAGATAATTAAACTGGATGAATAAAATATCTCGTAGATTAAATGAGATTGTGGGCTAGGAAGGAAATAATAAATTAAGAAAAGTAATTCCATATCCTGAGGCACACAGGAAAGAAAATAATAAATTATGTTGTTGTGGGCACACATAACGAAAGGAATTTGAAATTAAAAATGAGCACAGGAAGGATAATTAACCTACATGTGCATGTGTTTGGATTATGATTTGACGACGCAACGTGTGGCGTGCATGGACATTTTGGCCTTGAATTGATTGGCAATGCAGGAGCTTGACAACTGACCAAACTTATCGCCTTGAGACTAATCTTTGTTTCATTTGAATATCTTTTTTGCAAAAATATCGTATCTATTATAAAGAATCACCAAAAGTACAAAGCAACTCAAACATAATAAAAATTACATCGAGATCCATAGACAACTGAACGACCATTGTTGCCGCCAGATCGAGCCGCCGACGCGCCACTATCGCTGCCCTCATACTGGAGCCGGCCTGACCTTGTCGATGACAATCGTGACGTTTTCGTGCATGTGCCCCTAAGGAACAGCGTTCGGGAGCCACAATCGTCGCCATTGAATCCTTAAATCAATCTGAAGAACCTGACACCAAATCGCACTGTTGCATACACACGATGAGAAACCCTACGCCGTTTCAAGGAGATGGCAGGAATCTATGCCGGAGCTCTGTCTAATCCGTTCCGACGAACAAACTAGAGAAGGATCAGAGCCCGGAAGTCTGACTCGAAGAAGAAGCGCCGTCATCCGTCCGAGCATCGTCCTTGCAAGAAATAAAACCATACATATCTAAGCCGAGGCACCAGGAATACCATCCCCGCCACGAGCCGCCGGAGCGGCAGGCATAGGGGAGGCGAATCCATAGACTCGCCGGCGGAGATCGAAGGGAAGAAGACTTTCCCTGGTCACCTTGTGAGAGGGGAAAGAAAAAGTTGTGTATATTGTTGCTTTTCAATATGATGTTATAATTTTTCTTAGCAATGTTTATATTACTCCTTTTAGTTTAATCAATAAGGCGTGCACGCATCCTAGACGTCAACCATAAATTAGACCCCAATATGGATTATGTATGATAAAAATTATATTGTTGATTCACATTGAAAAGAAGTTTTCAATGATATACTTCAAGTCACGGAAATATTTTTTTAAACTAATTTACAATGAAAGTTGGATTTGGATAATCATGTGTGCGTTATTCATTGAAATGGAGGGAGTATTAATTAATGCATGCTAGAATGTGATGATCAAACTCATCGCCTTGAGACTTATCACGCTTGTCATAAATAGGTGGACAAGTGACCACCATCCACGATGATACAAAGAGGAAAAGTCGCAAGCTTACTTAGGGGTGTGCAGAGTTTGTTTCTCCCATTGCAACCCACAGACATGCTTGTTGTCTTATACTCCCTCCGTCCCTAAATATAAGAACTTTTAGAGATTTTGCTATAGACTACCTACGAAGCAAAATGAGTGAATCTACACTCTAAAGTATGTCTCCATACATTCGTATGTAGTTTATAGTGAAATCTCTAAAAAGTCTTATACTATTTAGGAAGAGAGGGAGTAAATGTGAAGATAGAGGAGATAGAGAAGGTTCAAACATAATAGAGGCAAGAGCACTATAGACCCACAAACTTGCAATGGATGTGAAGATTTAGTCCACAAACTTGCAAAAGGTGATCACCTCATCCCTAAACTTGCAATGTATATGAAGATTTAGTCCAAAGCCAATCACAAGTTGACAAATGGCGCCACGCTGGCCGCATCGTGGTACACCCGCTTGGCCCGACGTTTTTATGAAAACCCCCTCCACCTTTATGGAAATCACACACGTGGTATATTTTTTCATATCTATATTTTTTAATCAAAGGGCCCCTCTCTCGAAATTTTTATTAGAAAAGCCAAGGCAAAAGTCCACATCAAGGATGATTCACTACTCTTGGCCATAACCTAAAGTAGCTGCCACAAAAACTTATTACAGTCAACACACTCATATATATGTTTTGATGTCTATTTTTTATACACATTGTACCTTTTGTATTCACCTGAAATATATTTGTATGCAGACCTATTTTTTTTAATACACGATTAACATTTTTCTCATATATATATATGTTTTAATGTCTAGTTTTTTCCACGGACATTGTACATTTTTGTATACATTAGAAATATTTTCTATACATGTTAACATTTTCAAATGCACGACTAACATTTTTCAATTATGTATGTAAATTGATTTTCATAATAGATATATTTATAATTATAAGCAAAGGTAAAAAAGCAAAACTATGAAAAAAGCAAAAATGCTCAATGCTTGCGGTACCTAATTTGCTGGCCCATTCCGGGCGCTGCTTCACACGAGGTTAGACTGTGTCTCGCTACAAGCGAGACAGTCACGCCCTCGCCAAGCCCAGTCCAGCATACGCCGGTGATATGCTAGCCCAACCTTCTAGATAGACGGCTCGCCTGTCCAGCAAGTTTTTTGTGTTCCGCTCAACAAAAAAAGAAGCAAGTGTTTTGTGTAGATGCAGCAAGTTTGGTCACATACACACGCACGCACTTACGCTGTCGTGGGGATGAACCCCAGGCAGGCAACGGAACCCAGATCCTTTTCAAAAACAACGGGGCCAACAACGCCCCTCGTGCTGACTCACGCTTGGCCAGGTCGCTCGACCCGGCCAAACTCTGCAATCCGGCCGGACTCCTCAACTCGGCCCCAACAACCAGCTCGAGACGGCCGAACCCGGCACATCAAGACTTCTCCAACAAGTCAGCTCCACCCTTGGCACGTTCCTCAACCCGGCCACGAGTTAGCTCCCGTCCCATCCCAGCCGTACGATGGGACGAGTCTCCACCTACCGATGACCAAGGCAACAGTGTCCCGCCCATGCCTCTAGTCAGCCGGGGCGTGGCGACAGTGCCCCACCTACCCGCTGACCAGGGCCGGCGTGGCAACAGTGCAACCATCGTCACCAATGACGCCAGCAAGCAGCGACCTGGCGAAGTGCCTAGCTGACTCAACCCGGCCACTCCCTGGCGATCGACAAGACGGCCAACAGTGCCCCCGTACCCGACAGGCCCCGCGCCCGGAGAACCCGGCGAGCCCGGACCCCCAGCGGGTGTTGGCGAACGTAGTAATTTCAAAAAAAATCCTACGCACACGCAAGATCATGGTGATGCATAGCAACGAGAGCAGAGAGTGTGATCTACGTACCCTTGTAGACCGACAGCGGAAGCGTTAGCACAACGCGGTTGATGTAGTCGTACGTCTTCACGGCCCGACCGATCAAGCACCGAAACTACGGCACCTCCGAGTTCTAGCACACGTTCAGCTCGATGACGATCCTCGGACTCCGATCCAGCAAAGTGTCGGGGAAGAGTTCCGTTAGCATGACGGCATGGTGACGATCTTGATGTACTACCGTCGCAAGGCTTCGCCTAAGCACCGCTACAATATTATCGAGGATTATGGTGGAAGGGGGCACCGCACACGGCTAAGAATATGATCACGTGGATCAACTTGTGTCTAGGGGTGCCCCCTGCCCCCGTATATAAAGGATCAAGGGGAGGAGGCCGGCCGGCCCCTATGGCGCGCCAAGGAGGAGTCCTCCTCCTAGTAGGAGTAGGACTCCTACTAGGAGGGGGAAAGAAGTGGGGAGGGAGAAGGAAAGGGGGGCGCCGCCCCCCTCTCCTAGTCCAATTCGGACCAGGGGGGAGGAGGCGCGCGGCCCACCCTGGCTGCCCCTCTCTCTCTCCACTAAGGCCCATATGGCTCATTACTTCTCCTGGAGGGGGGGGGGTTCCGGTAACCCTCCGGCTCTCCAGTTTTCTCCGAAATCACCCGGAACACTTCCGGTGTCCGAATATAGTCGTCCAATATATCAATCTTTATGTCTCGACCATTTTGAGACTCCTCATCATGTACGTGATCACATCCGGGACTCCGAACTAACTTCGGTACATCAAAACTCATAAACTCATAATATAACTGTCATCGAAACCTTAAGCATGCGAACCCTACGGGTTCGAGAACAATGTAGACATGACCGAGACACGTCTCTGGTAAATAACCAATAGTGGAACCTGGATGCTCATATTGGCTCCTACATATTCTACGAAGATCTTTATCGGTCAGACCGCATAACAACATACGTTGTTCCCTTTGTCATCGGTATGTTACTTGCCCGAGATTCGATCGTTGGTATCTCAATACCTAGTTCAATCTCGTTACCGGCAAGTCTCTTTACTCGTTTCGTAATACATCATCTTGCAACTAACTCATTAGTTGTAATGCTTGCAAGGCTTATGTGATGTGCATTACCGAGAGGGCCCAGAGATACCTCTCCGACAATCGGAGTGACAAATCCTAATCTCGAAATACGCCAACCCAACATTCACCTTTGGAGACACCTGTAGAGCTCCTTTATAATCACCCAGTTACGTTGTGACGTTTGGTAGCACACAAAGTGTTCCTCCGGTAAACGGGAGTTGCATAATCTCATAGTCATAGGAACATGTATAAGTCATGAAGAAAGCAATAGCAACATACTAAATGATCGGGTGCTAAGCTAATGGAATGGGTCATGTCAATCACATCATTCTCCTAATGATGTGATCCCATTAATCAAATGACAACACATGTCTATGGTTAGGAAACATAACCATCTTCGATTAACGAGCTAGTCAAGTAGAGGCATACTAGTGACGTTTGGTTTGTCTATGTATTCACACAAGTATTATGTTTCCGGATAATACAATTCTAGCATGAATAATAAACATTTATCATGATATAAGGAAATAAAATAATAACATTATTATTGCCTCTAGGGCATATTTCCTTCAGTCTCCCACTTGCACTAGAGTCAATAATCTAGATTACACAGTAATGATTCTAACACCCATGGAGCTTTGGTGCTGATCATGTTTTGCTCGTGGAAGAGGCTTAGTCAACGGGTCTGCTACATTCAGATCCGTATGTATCTTGCAAATCTCTATGTCTCCCACCTGGACTAGATCCCGGATGGAATTGAAGCGTCTCTTGATGTGCTTGGTTCTCTTGTGAAATCTGGATTCCTTTGCCAAGGCAATTGCACCAGTATTGTCACAAAAGATTTTCATTGGACCCGATGCACTAGGTATGACACCTAGATCGGATATGAACTCCTTCATCCAGACTCCTTCGTTTGCTGCTTCCGAAGCAGCTATGTACTCCGCTTCACATGTAGATCCCGCCACAACGCTTTGTTTAGAACTGCACCAACTAACAGCTCCACCGTTTAATGTAAACACGTATCCGGTTTGCGATTTAGAATCGTCCGGATCAGTGTCAAAGCTTGCATCAACGTAACCATTTACGATGAGCTCTTTGTCACCTCCATATATGAGAAACATATCCTTAGTCCTTTTCAGGTATTTCAGGATGTTCTTGACCGCTGTCCAGTGATCCACTCCTGGATTACTTTGGTACCTCCCTGCTAGACTTATAGCAAGACACACATCAGGTCTGGTACACAGCATTGCATACATGATAGAGCCTATGGCTGAAGCATAGGGAACATCTTTCATTTTCTCTCTATCTTCTGCATTGGTCGGACTTTGAGTCTTACTCAATTTCACACCTTGTAACACAGGCAAGAATCCTTTCTTTGCTTGATCCATTTTGAACTTTTTCAAAACTTTGTCAAGGTATGTGCTTTGTGAAAGTCCAATTAAGCGTCTCGATCTGTCTCTATAGATCTTGATGCCCAATATGTAAGCAGCTTCACCGAGGTCTTTCATTGAAAAACTCTTATTCAAGTATCCCTTTATGCTATCCAGAAATTCTATATCATTTCTGATTAGTAATATGTCATCTACATATAATATCAGAAATGCTACAGAGCTCCCACTCACTTTCTTGTAAATACAGGCTTCTCCAAAGTCTGTATAAAACCAAATGCTTTGATCACACTATCAAAGCGTTTATTCCAACTCCGAGAGGCTTGCACCAGTCCATAAATGGATCGCTGGAGCTTGCACACTTTGTTAGCTCCCTTTGGATCGACAAAACCTTCCGGCTGCATCATATACAACTCTTCTTGCAGAAATCCATTCAGGAATGCAGTTTTGACATCCATTTGCCAAATTTCATAATCATAAAATGCGGCAATTGCTAACATGATTCGGACAGACTTAAGCATCGCTACGGGTGAGAAGGTCTCATCGTAGTCAATCCCTTGAACTTGCCGAAAACCTTTTGCGACAAGTCGAGCTTTGTAGACAGTAACATTACCGTCAGCGTTAGTCTTCTTCTTGAAAATCCATTTATTCTCAATTGCTTGCCGATCATTGGGCAAGTCAACCAAAGTCCATACTTTATTCTCATACATGGATCCCATCTCAGATTTCATGGCTTCAAGCCATTTTGCGGAATCTGGGCTCACCATCGCTTCTTCATAGTTCGTAGGTTCATCATGATCTAGTAGCATGACTTCCAGAACAGGATTACCGTACCACTCTGGTGCGGATCTTACTCTGGTTGATCTACGAGGTTCAGTAGTATCTTGTTCTGAAGTTTCATGATCATTATCATTAGCTTCCTCACTAATTGGTGTAGGTGTCACAGAAACTGGTTTCTGTGATGTACTACTTTCCAATAAAGGAGCAAGTATAGTTACCTCGTCAAGTTCTACTTTCCTCCCACTCACTTCTTTCGAGAGAAACTCCTTCTCTAGAAAGTTTCCGAATTTAGCAACAAAAGTCTTGCCTTCGGATCTGTGATAGAAGGTGTATCCAATAGTTTCCTTTGGATATCCTATGAAGACACATTTCTCCGATTTGGGTTCGAGCTTATCAGGTTGAAGCTTTTTCACATAAGCATCGCAGCCCCAAACTTTCAGAAACGACAACTTTGGTTTCTTGCCAAACCACAGTTCATAAGGCGTCGTCTCAACGGATTTTGATGGTGCCCTATTTAACGTGAATGCGGCCGTCTCTAGAGCATATCCCCAAAACGATAGCGGTAAATCAGTAAGAGACATCATAGATCGCACCATATCTAGTAAAGTACGATTACGACGTTCGGACACACCATTACGCTGTGGTGTTCCGGGTGGCGTGAGTTGCGAAACTATTCCACATTGTTTCAAATGTACACCAAACTCGTAACTCAAATATTCTCCTCCACGATCAGATCGTAGGAATTTTATTTTCTTGTTACGATGATTTTCAACTTCACTCTGAAATTCTTTGAACTTTTCAAACGTTTCAGACTTATGTTTCATTAAGTAGATATACCCATATCTGCTTAAGTCATCTGTGAAGGTGAGAAAATAACGATATCCGCCACGAGCCTCAACATTCATCGGACCACATACATCTGTATGTATGATTTCCAACAAATCTGTTGCTCTCTCCATAGTACCGGAGAACGGTGTTTTTGTCATCTTACCCATAAGGCACGGTTCGCAAGTACCAAGTGATTCATAATCAAGTGGTTCCAAAAGCCCATCAGTATGGAGTTTCTTCATGCGCTTTACACCGATATGACCCAAACGGCAGTGCCACAAATAAGTTGCACTATCATTATCAACTCTGCATCTTTTGGCTTCAACACTATGAATATGTGTGTCACTACTATCGAGATTTAATAAGAATAGACCACTCTTTAAGGGTGCATGACCATAAAAGATATTACTCATATAAATAGAACAACCATTATTCTCTGATTTAAATGAATAACCGTCTCGCATCAAACAAGATCCAGATATAATGTTCATGCTTAACGCTGGCACCAAATAACAATTATTTAGGTCTAATACTAATCCCGAAGGTAGATGTAGAGGTAGCGTGCCGACTGCGATCACATCGACTTTGGAACCATTTCCCACGCGCATCGTCACCTCGTCCTTAGCCAATCTTCGCTTAATCCGTAGTCCCTGTTTCGAGTTGCAAATATTAGCAACAGAACCAGTATCAAATACCCAGGTGCTACTGCGAGCATTAGTAAGGTACACATCAATAACATGTATATCACATATACCTTTGTTCACCTTGCCATCCTTCTTATCCGCCAAATACTTGGGGCAGTTCCGCTTCCAGTGACCAGTCTGCTTGCAGTAGAAGCACTCAGTTTCAGGCTTAGGTCCAGGTTTGGGTTTCTTCTCTTGAGTAGCAACTTGCTTGCTGTTCTTTTTGAAGTTCCCCTTCTTCTTCCCTTTGCCCTTTTTCTTGAAACTAGTGGTCTTGTTGACCATCAACACTTGATGCTCCTTCTTGATTTCTACCTCCGCAGCTTTCAGCATTGCGAAGAGCTCGGGAATAGTCTTATTCATCCCTTGCATATTATAGTTCATCACGAAGCTCTTGTAGCTAGGTGGTAGTGATTGGAGAATTCTGTCAATGACGCAATCATCTGGAAGATTAACTCCCAATTGAATCAAGTGATTATTATACCCAGACATTTTGAGTATATGCTCACTGACAGAACTGTTCTCCTCCATCTTGCAGCTATAGAACTTATTGGAGACTTCATATCTCTCAATCCGGGCATTTGCTTGAAATATTAACTTCAACTCCTGGAACATCTCATATGCTCCATGACGTTCAAAACGTCGTTGAAGTCCCGATTCTAAGCCGTAAAGCATGGCACACTGAACTATCGAGTAGTCATCAGCTTTGCTCTGCCAGACGTTCATAACATCTGGTGTTGCTCCAGCAGCAGGCCTGGCACCCAGCGGTGCTTCCAGGACGTAATTCTTCTGTGCAGCAATGAGGATAATCCTCAAGTTACGGACCCAGTCCGTGTAATTGCTACCATCATCTTTCAACTTTGCTTTCTCAAGGAACGCATTAAAATTCAACGGAACAACAGCACGGGCCATCTATCTACAATCAAACATAAACAAGCAAGATACTATCAGGTACTAAGTTCATGATAAATTTAGGTTCAATTAATCATATTACTAAAGAACTCCCACTTAGATAGACATCCCTCTAATCCTCTAAGTGATTACGTGATCCAAATCAACTAAACCATGTCCGATCATCACGTGAGATGGAGCAGTTTCATTGGTGAACATCGCTATGTTGATCATATCTACTATATGATTCACGCTCGACCTTTCGGTCTCTGTGTTCCGAGGCCATATCTGTATATGCTTGGCTCGTCAAGTATAACCTGAGTATTCCGCGTGTGCAACTGTTTTGCACCCGTTGTATTTGAACGTAGAGCCTATCACACCCGATCATCACGTGGTGTCTCAGCACGAAGAACTTTCGCAACGGTGCATACTCAGGGAGAACACTTCTTGATAATTAGTGAGAGATCATCTTAAAATGCTACCGTCAATCAAAGCAAGATAAGATGCATAAAAGATAAACATCACATGCAATCAATATAAGTGATATGATATGGCCATCATCATCTTGTGCTTGTGATCTCCATCTTCGAAGCACCATCGTGATCACCATCGTCACCGGCGTGACACCTTGATCACCATCGTAGCATCGTTGTCGTCTCGCCAATCTTATGCTTCCACGACTATCGCTACCGTTTAGTGATAAAGTAAAGCATTACAGCGCAATTGCATTGCATACAATAAAGCGACAACCATATGGCTCCTGCCAGTTGCCGATAACTTGGTTACAAAACATGATCATCTCATACAATAAAATTTAGCATCATGTCTTGACCATATCACATCACAACATGCCCTGCAAAAACAAGTTAGACGTCCTCTACTTTGTTGTTGCAAGTTTTACGTGGCTGCTACGGGCTTAAGCAAGAACCAATCTTACCTACGCATCAAAACCACAACGATAGTTTGTCAAGTTGGTGTTGTTTTAACCTTCGCAAGGACCGGGCGTAGCCACACTCGGTTCAACTAAAGTTGGAGAAACTGTCACCCGCTAGCCACCTTTGTGCAAAGCACGTCGGGAGAACCGGTCTCGCGTAAGCGTACGCGTAATGTCGGTCCGGGCCGCTTCGTCCAACAATACCGCCGAACCAAAGTATGACATGCTGGTAAGCAGTATGACTTATATCGCCCACAACTCACTTGTGTTCTACTCGTGCATATAACATCAACACATAAAACCTAGGCTCGGATGCCACTGTTGGGGAACGTAGTAATTTCAAAAAAATTCCTACGCACACGCAAGATCATGGTGATGCATAGCAACGAGAGGGGAGAGTGTGATCTACGTACCCTTGTAGACCGACAGCGGAAGCGTTAGCACAACGCGGTTGATGTAGTCGTACGTCTTCACGGCCCGACCGATCAAGCACCGAAACTACGGCACCTCTGAGTTCTAGCACACGTTCAGCTCGATGACGATCCCCGGACTCCGATCCAGCAAAGTGTCGGGGAAGAGTTCCGTCAGCACGACGGCGTGGTGACGATCTTGATGTACTACCCTCGTAGGGCTTCGCCTAAGCACCGCTACAATATTATCGAGGATTATGGTGGAAGGGGGCACCGCACATGGCTAAGAATATGATCACGTGGATCAACTTGTGTCTAGGGGTGCCCCCTGCCCCCATATATAAAGGATCAAGGGGAGGAGGCCGGCCGGCCCCTATGGCGCGCCAAGGAGGAGTCCTCCTCCTAGTAGGAGTAGGAGTAGGACTCCTACTAGGAGGGGGAAAGAAGTGGGGAGGGAGAAGGAAAGGGGGGCGCCACCCCCCTCTCCTAGTCCAATTTGGACCAGGGGGAGGAGGCGCGCGGCCCACACTGGCTGCCCCTCTCTCTCTCCACTAAGGCCCATATGGCCCATTACTTCTCCCGGGGGGGTTCCGGTAACCCTCTGGCTCTCCGGTTTTCTCTGAAATCACCCGGAACACTTCCGGTGTCTGAATATAGCCGTCCAATATATCAATCTTTATGTCTCGACCATTTCGAGACTCCTCGTCATGTCCGTGATCACATCCGGGACTCCGAACTAACTTCGGTACATCAAAACTCATAAACTCATAATATAACTGTCATCGAAACCTTAAGCGTGCGGACCCTACGGGTTCGAGAATAATGTAGACATGACCGAGACACGTCTCCGGTCAATAACCAATAGCGGAACCTGGATGCTCATATTGGATCCTACATATTCTACGAAGATCTTTATCGGTCAGACCGCATAACAACATACGTTGTTCCCTTTGTCATCGGTATGTTACTTGCCCGAGATTCGATCGTCGGTATCTCAATACCTAGTTCAATCTCGTTACCGGCAAGTCTCTTTACTCGTTTCGTAATACATCATCTTGCAACTAACTCATTAGTTGTAATGCTTGCAAGGCTTATGTGATGTGCATTACCGAGAGGGCCCAGAGATACCTCACCGACAATCGGAGTGACAAATCCTAATCTCAAAATACGCCAACCCAACATTCACCTTTGGAGACACCTGTAGAGCTCCTTTATAATCACCCAGTTATGTTGTGACGTTTGGTAGCACACAAAGTGTTCCTCCGGTAAACGGGAGTTGCATAATCTCATAGTCATAGGAACATGTATAAGTCATGAAGAAAGCAATAGCAACATACTAAACGATCGGGTGCTAAGCTAATGGAATGGGTCATGTCAATCACATCATTCTCCTAATGATGTGATCCCATTAATCAAATGACAACACATGTCTACGGTTAGGAAACATAACCATCTTCGATTAACGAGCTAGTCAAGTAGAGGCATACTAGTGACGTTTGGTTTGTCTATGTATTCACACAAGTATTATGTTTCTGGATAATACAATTCTAGCATGAATAATAAACATTTATCATGATATAAGGAAATAAAATAATAACATTATTATTGCCTCTAGGGCATATTTCTTTCAGCGGGTCCCAACACCGGCTTCCCGGACAATGACAACCCGGTCCCACGGCCTTGTAACATTACCATTGTACCCTTGGGGGGTTGACCTATAAACCCCCCAGGAAGCCTCCATGCAGGGGGCAAGCAACTCACACAGATGAACACAGAGAGACTGATCAGTAGAACACACACACACACACACGGAGAGGGAGCAGCCTAAGCCTTGGTCTGCCTTCCTTCTTTCCCGATACAGCTCAAGGAGCAACTCTGTACTTATACACATCAACTACACTCGGCAGGATTAGGGGTATTATCTCTCCAGAGAGCCCCGAACCTGGGTATGTCTTGCATCCCGCGCTCGCTCATGCCGACCTCGCCTCTGAAGCCCACTAGTGCCCTCGAGCCTCCTCCTATCTTTAGCCATCCCTTGGCATCTATCGTGCGCCCACCACGACAGTTGGCGCCCACCATGGGGCAACTCGAGGTCCTGTCCGGGAGCATGCTTCAGACGGGGCTCCTCTCCGACTCCGACGAGCCCGTCACGCTGGCAGACGACGTCATCGATGCACTCGCTGCCTCCTTCGCCGCGCTGCGCGTCTCCGACGCACCTGCGGCCGACGAGTACCCCAGCGAGGTACTTGACTTTTCCGACTCCCCCTTTCCCTCAGCGGCAACGCTCCTGCCGGGGCAATGGACATCTGCGTGGAGGTCTTCGTCACCGGCACCGGCGCCTCTTCCTTGTCCAGCGTGGCAAGGAAGGTCGCCGCAGCGAAGGCCGCCGCGGACGGCTGGCTCGCCCAACCCGCCGCGCGCCATGATGCCGAACCTTCGCGTCCCCAGCGGCACTGACATCGACGCCTCCAATGTCACCAAGGCCTGGACTCGGCTCGAGGAGGACCACCAGCACCTGCTGGACCTCACCGAGACGCTCGCCGCCACGTAGTGTCGCCTGGACTACGCTCAGCTGGAGCGCAACGCCGCCTATGGCTTTACGCCGGCCGCGCCAGAGCCAAGCCGGGTTGCCGATGTGCGGGCCCGGGGCAGCGCGATCGGATGCGCCTTCGGCGCCCTCCTGGCCGTCTACGAGACTCCCGTGAAGAACATGCGCGCCGCCCAGGCGGCTGCAGTCGGCCTGGATCAGCTCGCAGGCGAAGAGCTGCAGGACTGCCTCCAGAGGGTGAACGACCTCCTCGTCGCGGCCAACGCGTAGCAGGATCGGCTCAACCAACTCGCCAAGCCGGCAGGATCTGCCTCCCTTTGCGACAATGGACCCGACAATCATCAGAACACGGCGTCTTCGCCACCCGGCAAGGCGAACTCCGGCCGCACCCAGACCCAGCGCAACCCCGCTCCGACGACTGCCGGCGCCTTGGGCGATGAGCCGGCCTTGGAAGACCGACGCCGGCTCGATCCCCCTTCCCAGCCCAGCCGACGTCCGACTACAGTCAACCCGGCCGCCCGTGGCGCGGTCGCCAACCGGCTGGGCCCCTGCGCCATTGAAGACACCGACGCCCGTCACCGCCTCGACCGATTCGCCCTCTCTCAAGAGCTGGAGGAGAGCGGTCCTGTCGGTCCGGCGTGCTTCGGTCCGAGCATACGGGATGAGCCCTTCACCAAAGGGTTCACGCCCCCCGCGACACCCCTAAGTACAATGGCACCGTGAAGCCGGAGGACTGGCTCACCGACTACACCACCGCCATCGGCATCGCCGGCGGCAACCACCGCCTCGTTGTGCGCTACGCGCCGCTCATGCTCCAGGGATCGGCTCGCACGTGGTTGAACAGCTTGTCGGTGGGCAGCATCAACACATGGGTCGATTTTGAGCAAGCTTTCATGCGCAACTTCACCAGCACCTACAAACGACCCGGCCGTCCCAGTCAACTCGCCATGTGCGTGCAGGGACCGGCGGAAACCGGCCGTGAGTATCTCGCGCACTGGATCAAGCTCCGGAATAGCTGCAAGGGCGTCCACGAAGTCCAAGCGATCCAGTACTTCGTCAACAGGTGCCGGGATGGCACCCTCCTTAAGCACAAGCTCTTACGCTCCGAGCCGGCCACCATGGCCATGCTCATGGTGACGGCGGACAAGTACGTCAATGCCGACTCCGCCATGAAGATCCAGGTGGCACTGGATGAAGCTGACAAAGCGAAGCCGGTTCCCCCTCCGAAGTCGGCCGACGAAGGAGGACGGCAGCAGCACAACCAGCAGAACAACAAGCGCAAGGCTGATCAGCCAGCCCAACACTACGACAATCGGCTCGTCGTGGCCCCTGAGCAGGCGCCCGCGACCGACTCGGCCGCCAAACATCGGCAGACCGGCAAGATGGCGTGACAACCAGCCATGAGCTTTGAGGACATCCTCGACACCCCTTGCAAGCACCACGGCGGAGCAAGGCCATCCACGCACACACTTCGGCAGTGCGCCATCACCAAGCGCCTGATGAGGGGCGACGTCCCGCCTCCTCCAACCCCGGTTCCGGGAGTTGGGCAGCCGCCTCCGCCTCCACCACCGCCTCTAGCGGGCGGCGCGATGTGCGACGACGCTTACCCAGCCCAGAACGTGACCTACGTCATCTTCACTAGCCTCGGCGATGATAAATGCAGCAAGCGCCACCTTCGGCAGGAGGTGAACACCGTCATCCCGGCCAAACCAGAGTACATGCATTGGTCGGAGCACCCGGTCACATAGACCTGGGAAGACCACCCGGCTGTCATGCCGAGTCCGGGTGGCTACGCCCTCGTCCTCGACCCCACCATCGTCGCGCCTTGGCGCACGTGCAAGTTCTCCCGAGTCCTCATCGATGGCGGCAGCAGAATCAACATCCTCTACCACGACACCATGACCAAGCTATTGGAAATATGCCCTAGAGGCAATAATAAATAGTTATTATTATATTTCCTTGTTCATGATAATCGTTTATTATCCATGCTAGAATTTTATTGATAGGAAACTCAGATACATGTGTGGATACATAGACAACACCATGTCCCTAGTAAGCCTCTAGTTGACTAGCTCGTTGATCAATAGATGGTTACGGTTTCCTGACCATGGACATTGGATGTCGTTGATAACGGGATCACATCATTAGGAGAATGATGTGATGGACAAGACCCAATCCTAAGCCTAGCACAAAGATCATGTAGTTCGTATGCTAAAGCTTTTCTAATGTCAAGTATCATTTCCTTAGACCATGAGATTGTGCAACTCCCGGATACCGTAGGAATGCTTTGGGTGTGCCAAACGTCACAACGTAACTGGGTGGCTATAAAGGTGCACTACAGGTATCTCCGAAAGTGTCTGTTGGGTTGGCACGAATCGAGACTGGGATTTGTCACTCCGTGTAAACGGAGAGGTATCTCTGGGCCCACTCGGTAGGACATCATCATAATGTGCACAATGTGATCAAGGAGTTGATCACGGGATGATGTGTTACGGAACGAGTAAAGAGACTTGCCGGTAACGAGATTGAACAAGGTATCGGGATACCGACGATCGAATCTCGGGCAAGTATCGTACCGCTAGACAAAGGGAATTGTATACGGGATTGATTAAGTCCTTGACATCGTGGTTCATCCGATGAGATCATCGTGGAACATGTGGGAGCCAACATGGGTATCCAGATCCCGCTGTTGGTTATTGACCGGAGAGTCATCTCGGTCATGTCTGCATGTCTCCCGAACCCGTAGGGTCTACACACTTAAGGTTCGGTGACGCTAGGGTTATAGAGATATTAGTATGCGGTAACCCGAAAGTTGTTCGGAGTCCCGGATGAGATCCCGGACGTCACGAGGAGTTCCGGAATGGTCCGGAGGTAAAGAATTATATATAGGAAGTGCTATTTCGGCCATCGGGACAAGTTTCGGGGTCACCGGTATTGTACCGGGACCACCGGAAGGGTCCCGGGGGTCCACCGGGTGGGGCCACCTGCCCCGGGGGCCACATGGGCTGTAGGGGGTGCGCCTTGGCCTACATGGGCCAAGGGCACCAGCCCCTAGAGGCCCATGCGCCAAAGGGACAAGAGGAGGGGAGAGTCCTAAAGGGGGAAGGCACCTCCGAGGTGCCTTGGGGAGGATGGACTCCTCCCCCCCTTGGCCGCACCCTTCCTTGGAGGAAGGGGCAAGGCTGCGCCCTCCCCCTCTCCCTTGGCCCTATATATAGTGGGGGGAAGGGAGGGCAACCATACCTAAGCCCTGGCGCCTCCCTCTCCCTCCCATGACACATCTCCCTCCTCCCGCAGCGCTTGGCGAAGCCCTGTTGGAATCCCGCTACTTCCACCACCACGCCGTCGTGCTGCTGGATCTCCATCAACCTCTCCTTCCCCCTTGCTGGATCAAGAAGGAGGAGACGTCGCTGCTCCGTACGTGTGTTGAACGCGGAGGTGCCGTCCGTTCGGCGCTAGGATCATCGGTGATTTGGATCACGACGAGTACGACTCCATCAACCCCGTTCTCTTGAACGCTTCCGCGCGCGATCTACAAGGGTATGTAGATCCACTCCTCCCTCGTTGCTAGATGACTCCATAGATTGATCTTGGTGACACGTAGGAAAATTTTGAATTATTGCTACGTTCCCCAACAGTGGCATCATGAGCTAGGTCTATGCGTAGTTTCTATGCACGAGTAGAACACAAAGTAGTTGTGGGCGTTGATTTTGTTCAATATGCTTACCGTTACTAGTCCAATCTTGATTCGGCGGCATTGTGGGATGAAGCGGCCCGGACCGACCTTACACGTACTCTTACGTGAGACTGGTTCCACCGACTGACATGCACTAGTTGCATAAGGTGGCTAGCGGGTGTCTGTCTCTCCCACTTTAGTCGGATCGGATTCGATGAAAAGGGTCCTTATGAAGGGTAAATAGCAATTGGCATATCACGTTGTGGTCTTTGCGTAGGTAAGAAACGTTCTTGCTAGAAACCCATAGCAGCCACGTAAAACATGCAAACAACAATTAGAGGACGTCTAACTTGTTTTTGCAGGGTATGCTATGTGATGTGATATGGCCAAAGGATGTGATGAATGATATATGTGATGTATGAGATTGATCATGTTCTTGTAATAGGAATCACGACTTGCATGTCGATGAGTATGACAACCGGCAGGAGCCATAGGAGTTGTCTTAATTTATTTATGACCTGCGTGTCAACATAAACGTCATGTAATTACTTTACTTTATTGCTAACCGTTAGCTGTAGTAGTAGAAGTAATAGTTGGCGAGACAACTTCATGAAGACACGATGATGGAGATCATGATGATGGAGATCATGGTGTCATGCCGGTGACGATGATGATCATGGAGCCCCGAAGATGGAGATCAAAAGGAGCAATATGATATTGGCCATATCATGTCACTATTTGATTGCATGTGATGTTTATCATGTTTATGCATCTTGTTTACTTAGAACGACGGTAGTAAATAAGATGATCCCTCATAAAATTTCAAGAAAGTGTTCCCCCTAACTGTGCACCGTTGCGACAGTTCGTTGTTTCGAAGCACCACGTGATGATCGGGTGTGATAGATTCTAACGTTCACATACAACGGGTGTAAGACAGATTTACACACGCAAAACACTTAGGTTGACTTGACGAGCCTAGCATGTACAGACATGGCCTCGGAACACAAGAGACCGAAAGGTCGAGCATGAGTCGTATAGTAGATACGATCAACATGAAGATGTTCACCGATGTTGACTAGTCCGTCTCACGTGATGATCGGACACGGCCTAGTTGACTCGGATCATGTAATCACTTAGATGACTAGAGGGATGTCTATCTGAGTGGGAGTTCATAAGATGAACTTAATTATCCTGAACATAGTCAAAAGGTCTTCGCAAATTATGTCGTAGCTCGCGCTTCAGTTCTACTGTTTAGATATGTTCCTAGAGAAAATTTAGTTGAAAGTTGATAGTAGCAATTATGCGGACTAGGTCCGTAAACTGAGGATTGTCCTCATTGCTTCATAGAAGGCTTATGTCCTTAATGCACCGCTCAGTGTGCTGAACCTCGAACGTTGTCTGTGGATGTTGCGAACATCTGACATACACATTTTGATAACTACGTGATAGTTCAGTTAAACGGTTTAGAGTTGAGGCACCGAAGACGTTTTGAAACGTCGCGAAACATATGAGATGTTTCGAGGGCTGAAATTGGGATTTCAGGCTCGTGCCCACGTCAAGAGGTATAAGACCTCCGACGATTTTCTTAGCCTGCAAACTAAGGGAGAAAAGCTCAATTGTTGAGCTTGTGCTCAGATTGTCTGAGTACAACAATCATTTGAATCGAGTGGGAGTTGATCTTCCAGATGAAATAGTGATGGTTCTCCGAAGTCATTACCACCAAGCTGCTAGAGCTTCGTGATGAACTATAATATATCAGGGACATATATGATGATCCTTGAGATATTCGCGATGTTTGACACCACAAAAGTAGAAATCAAGAAGGAGCATCAATTGTTGATGGTTGGTGAAACCACTAGTTTCAAGAAGGGCAAGGGCAAGAAGGGATACTTCATGAAACGGCAATTCAGCTGCTGCTCTAGTGAAGAAACCCAAGGTTGAACCCAAACCCGAGACTAAGTGCTTCTGTAATAAGGGGAACAGCCACTGGAGCAGAATTACCCTAGATACTTGGTAGATGAGAAGGCTGGCAAGGTCGATAGAAGTATATTGGATATACATTGTGTTGATGTGTACTTTACTAGTACTCCTAGTAGCACCAGGGTATTAGATACCGGTTCGGTTGCTAAGTGTTAGTAACTCGAAATAAAAGCTACGGAATAAACGGAGACTAGCTAAAGGTGAGCTGACGATATGTGTTGGAAGTGTTTCCAATGTTGATATGATCAAGCATCGCACGCTCCCTCTACCATCGAGATTGGTGTTTGCGTTGAGCATAGACATGATTGGATTATGTCTATCGCAATACGGTTATTCATTTAAGGAGAATAATGGTTACTCTGTTTATTTGAATAATACCTTCAATGGTCTTACACCTAAAATGAATGGTTTATTGAATCTCGATCGTAGTGATACACATGTTCATGCCAAAAGATAGTAATGATAGTACCACCTACTTGTGGCACTGCCACGTAAGTCATATCGGTATAAAACGCATGAAGAAGCTCCATGTTGATGGATCTTTGGGCTCACTCGTTTTTGAAAAGTTTGAGACATGCGAACCATGTCTATTGGTGTATATGCATGAAGAAACTCCATGCAAATGGACCGTTTGGACTCACTTGATTTTGAATCACTTGAGACATGCAAATCATACCACATGGGCAAGATGACTGAAAGCCTCGTTTTCAGTAAAATGGAACTAGAAAGCAACTTGTTGGAAGTAATACATTTTGATGTGTGCAGTCCAATGAGTGCTGAGGCGTGTAGTGGATATCGTTATGTTCTTACTTCACAGATGATTTGAGTAGATGTTGAGTATATTTACTTGATGAATCACGAGTCTGAATTATTGAAAGGTTCAAGTAATTTCAGGGTGAAGTTGAAAGATCGTCGTGACAAGAGGATAAAAGATCTATGATATGATCATAGAGATGAATATCTGAATTACGAGTTTGGCACAGAATTAAGACATTGTGGAAATTGTTTCACAACTAATACAGCCTGGAACACCATAGTGTGATGGTGTGTCCGAACATCATAACTGCACCCTATTGGATATGATGCATACCATGATGTCTCTTATCGAATTACCACGATAGTTTATGGGTTAGGCATTAGAGACAACCACATTCACTTTAAATAGGGCACCACGTAATTCCGATGAGATGACACCGTATGAACTATGGTTTAGAGAAACCTAAGCTGTCATTTCTTAAAAGTTTGGGGCTGCGACGCTTATGTGAAAAAGTTTCAGGCTGATAAGCTCGAACCCAAAGCGGATAAATGCATCTTCATAGGACACCCAAAACAGTTGGGTATACCTCCTGTCTCAGATCCGAAAGCAATAAGGGATTGTTTCTAGAATCGGGTCCTTTCTCGAGGAAAAGTTTCTCTCGAAAGAATTGAGTGGGAGGATGGTGGAGACTTGATGAGGTTATTGAACCGTCACTTCAACTAGTGTGTAGCAGGGCACAAGGAGTTGTTCCTGTGGCACCTACACCAATTGAAGTGGAAGCTTATGATAGTGATCATGAAACTTCGGATCAAGTCACTACCAAACCTCGTGGGATGACAAGGATGCGTACTACTTCAGAGTGGTACGTAATCCTGTCTTGGAAGTCATGTTGCTAGACAACAATGAACCTACGAGCTATGGAGAAGCGATGGTGGGCCCGGATTCCGATAAATGGCTCGAGGCCATAAAATCCGAGAGAGGATCCATGTATGAAAACAAAGTGTAGACTTTGGCAGAACGGCTCGATGGTCGTAAGGCTATTGAGTACAGATGGATTTTAAAAGGAAGACGGACAATGATGGTAAATGTCACCATTAAGAAAGCTCGACTTGTCGTTAAGATGTTTCCGACAAGTTCAAGGAGTTGACTACGATGAGACTTTCTCACTCGTAGCGATGCTAAGAGTCTGTTGGAATTATATTAGCGATTACTGCATTATTTATGAAATCTTGCAGATAGGATGTCAAAACATTGTTTCCTCGACGATTTTCTTGAGGAAAGGTTGTATGTGATACAACCGGAAGGTTTTGTCAATCCTGAAAGATGCTAATAAGTATGCAAAGCTCCAGCAATCCTTCTAAGGACTGGAGTAAGCATCTCGGAGTTGGAATGTATGCTTTGATGAGATGATCAAAGATTTTGGGTTTATACAAAGTTTATGAGAAACTTGTATTTCCAAAGAAGTGAGTGGGAGCACTATAGAATTTCTGATGAGTATATGTTGTTGACATATTGTGGATCAGAAATGACGTAGAATTTCTGGAAAGCATATAGGGTTATTTGGAAAGTGTTTTTCAATGGAAAGCCTGGATTAAGCTACTTGAACATTGAGCATCAAGATCTATAAGGATAGATCAAAACGCTTAATGGTACTTTCAAATGAGCACATACCTTGACATGATCTTGAAGGTGTTCAAGATGGATCAGTCAAAGAAGGAGTTCTTGCCTGAGTTGTAAGGTATGAAGTTAAGACTTAAAGCTCGACCACGGCAGAATAGAGAGAAAGGACGAAGGTCGTCCCCTATGCTTAAGACATAGGCTCTACAGTATGCTATGCTGTGTACCGCACCTGAAGTGTGCCTTGCCATGAGTCAGTCAAGGGGTACAAGAGTGATCCAAGAATGGATCACAAGACAGCGGTCAAAGTTATCCTTAGTAACTAGTGGACTAAGGAATTTTCTCGATTATGGAGGTGGTAAAAGAGTTCGTCGTAAAGGGTTACGCCGATGCAAACTTTGACACTAATCCAGATTATTCTGAGTAGTAAACTGGATTCGTATAGTAGAACAGTTATTTGGAATAGCTCCAATTGTAGCGTAGTAGTTGCATCTACAAGATGACATAGAAATTTGCGAAGTACATACGGATCTGAAAGATTCAGACCCGTTGACTATAACATCTCTCACAAGCATAACATGATCAAACCCAGAACTCATCGAGTGTTAATCACATGGTAATGTGAACTAGATTATTGACTCTAGTAAACTCTTTGGGTGTTAGTCACATGGGGATGTGACCTTGAGTGTTAATCACATATCGATGTGAACTGGATTATTGACTCTAGTGCAAGTGGGAGACTGTTGGAAATATGCCCTAGAGGCAATAATAAATTAGTTATTATTATATTTCCTTGTTCATGATAATCGTTTATTATCCATGCTAGAATTGTATTGATAGGAAACTCAGATACATGTGTGGATACATAGACAACACCATGTCCCTAGTAAGCCTCTAGTTGACTAGCTCGTTGATCAATAGATGGTTACGGTTTCCTGACCATGGACATTGGATGTCGTTGATAACGGGATCACATCATTAGGAGAATGATGTGATGGACAAGACCCAATCCTAAGCCTAGCACAAAGATCATGTAGTTCGTATGCTAAAGCTTTTCTAATGTCAAGTATCATTTCCTTAGACCATGAGATTGTGCAACTCCCGGATACCGTAGGAATGCTTTGGGTGTGCCAAACGTCACAACGTAACTGGGTGACTATAAAGGTGCACTACGGGTATCTCCGAAAGTGTCTGTTGGGTTGGCACGAATCGAGACTGGGATTTGTCACTCCGTGTAACGGAGAGGTATCTCTGGGCCCACTCGGTAGGACATCATCATAATGTGCACAATGTGATCAAGGAGTTGATCACGGGATGATGTGTTACGAAACGAGTAAAGAGACTTGCCGGTAACGAGATTGAACAAGGTATCGGGATACCGACGATCGAATCTCGGGCAAGTATCGTACCGCTAGACAAAGGGAATTGTATACGGGATTGATTAAGTCCTTGACATCGTGGTTCATCCGATGAGATCATCGTGGAACATGTGGGAGCCAACATGGGTATCCAGATCCCGCTGTTGGTTATTGACCGGAGAGTCATCTCGGTCATGTCTGCATGTCTCCCGAACCCGTAGGGTCTACACACTTAAGGTTCGGTGACGCTAGGGTTATAGAGATATTAGTATGCGGTAACCCGAAAGTTGTTCGGAGTCCCGGATGAGATCCCGGACGTCACGAGGAGTTCCGGAATGGTCCGGAGGTAAAGAATTATATATAGGAAGTGCTATTTCGGGCATCGGGACAAGTTTCGGGGTCACCGGTATTGTACCGGGACCACCGGAAGGGTCCCGGGGGTCCACCGGGTGGGGCCACCTGCCCCGGGGGGCCACATGGGCTGTAGGGGGTGCGCCTTGGCCTACATGGGCCAAGGGCACCAGCCCCTAGAGGCCCATGCGCCAAAGGGACAAGAGGAGGGGAGAGTCCTAAAGGGGGAAGGCACCTCCGAGGTGCCTTGGGGAGGATGGACTCCTCCCCCCTTGGCCGCACCCTTCCTTGGAGGAAGGGGCAAGGCTGCGCCCTCCCCCTCTCCCTTGGCCCTATATATAGTGGGGGGAAGGGAGGGCAACCATACCTAAGCCCTGGCGCCTCCCTCTCCCTCCCATGACACATCTCCCTCCTCCCGCAGCGCTTGGCGAAGCCCTGTTGGAATCCCGCTACTTCCACCACCACGCCGTCGTGCTGCTGGATATCCATCAACTTCTCCTTCCCCCTTGCTGGATCAAGAAGGAGGAGACGTCGCTGCTTCGTACGTGTGTTGAACGCGGAGGTGCCGTCCGTTCGGCGCTAGGATCATCGGTGATTTGGATCACGACGAGTACGACTCCATCAACCCCGTTCTCTTGAACGCTTCCGCGCGCGATCTACAAGGGTATGTAGATCCACTCCTCCCTCGTTGCTAGATGACTCCATAGATTGATCTTGGTGACACGTAGGAAAATTTTGAATTATTGCTACGTTCCCCAACACAAGCTTGGCCTCAAAGCTAAAGACCTGGAGCCAACCCGGACGATCTTCCACGGCATCATTCCCAGCCTCTCCTGCTCTCCAATCGGCCGGGTCCGGCTCGACGTCCTGTTTGGCAACATCGACCATTTTCGATGCGAGCCGCTCTTGTTCGAGGTGGTGGACCTAACCAGCGCATACCATGCGCTGCTGGGCCGGCCCGCGCTCGCCCTACCTGAAGATGAAGTTGCTGGGTCTAAAGGGCTTCATCACCATCACCGGCGACTACCGCAAGTCCATAGAGTGCGCCCGAGACGGTGCCAAGCTGGCCGAGTCACTGTCCGTAGCCGAGGAGCGGCGCCAACTCAACCGGATAATCGCCTTGGCCAACGAAGCATCGGTTGTGCCAATCCCGGCCGAGGAGCCGGTCGACGAGGCCTCATTCAAGCCCTCCAAGGAGACCAAGAAAGTGAAGCTGAACCCGGAAGACCCCAGCTGCAGCAAGTATGTTGTTGTGGGCGCCCGCCTCGACAACAAATACAAAGGCAAACTCGTCGACTTCCTCCGTGAGAATCAGGATATTTTTGCATGGACCCCAAAGAACATGCCAGGTATCCTGAGGAAGTACGCCGAGCACAAACTCCACACCCGCAAGGACGCCAAGCCTGTCCATCAACCCCTGAGACGTTTTTCCGAAGAAAAGAGAAGAACCATCGGTGAAGAGGCCGCCAAGATTTTGGCGGCCGGCTTCATCATGGAAGTGTTTCACCCCGAGTGGCTGGCCAACCCAGTCCTCGTCCTGAAGAAGAACAAGACCTGGTGCATGTGTATCGACTACACTAGCCAGAACAAGGCCTGCCCCAAAGATCCATTCGCCCTCCCGCGAACCGACCAAGTCATCAACTCCACTGCTGGGTGCGAGCTCCTGTCCTTCCTGGATGCTTACTCTGTCTATCATCAAATCAAGCTGGACCCGACCGATGCCCTGAAGACGTCCTTCATCACGCCCTTTGAGGCATATTGCTACATCACCATGTCATTCGACCTGAAGAACGTTGGTGCCACCTTCCAGCGTTGCATGCAGAAATGCTTGCTATCGCAACTCGGCCGCAGCATCCACGTCTATGTGGACGACATCGTGGTGAATACCAAGCAGCACCTCACGCTCCTCGACGATCTGAAGGAAACCTTCTCCAACCTGCGCGAGTACAAGGTCAAGCTCAACCCAGAAAAGTGTGTTTTCGGCGTCCCGTCCGGAAAGCTACTCAGCTTCCTCATCTTGGAGCACGGCATTGAGGCAAACCCGGAGAAGATCAAGGCCATCAAGCGCATGCGCAAGCTGGCTCGGTTGGATGATGTCCAAAAATTCACCGGCTGCTTGGCCTCAGTCAGCCGGTTTCTCAGCCGATTGGGCGAGAGGGCCTTGCCCCTGTACCGGCTGATGAAGAAGACAACGTCGTTCGAATGGAATGACCAGGCGGACGAGGCCTTCCAAGACCTCAAGCGCATGCTCTTCACCATACCCGTCCTGGCCGCACCGGCCGAGAAGGAGCCGATGTTGCTCTACATCGCCGAAACCTCGCGGTTGGTCAACACGGTGATGGTGGTCGAGCGACTAGAGAAGGGCAAGATCCAAGCCGTCCATCGTCCCGTCTACTACCTGAGCAAGGTGCTCTCCGCCTCCAAGTAGAACTACCCGCACTACCAAAAGATGTGTTATGGTGTGTACTTCACCGCCAAGAAATTGAAGCAGTACTTCCAAGAGCACGTCGTCACCGTAGTCAGCACGGCCCCCCTCGGCAGGATCATCGGGTGCCGGGATGCCTCTGGCTGGGTCACCAAGTGGGCGCTCGAGCTAGCCGCCCACACCATCCTCTACGAGCCCTGCACCATGATCATGTCCCAAGCCCTGGCCGACTTCTTCGTCGACTGGACCGAGACCCAGTACCTGCGGCCGCCACCGGACTCAACGCACTGGCGCATGCACTTCAACGGCTCGAAGATGCATCTCAGCCTAGGGGCCGGCATTGTGATGTCCTCCCCAAAGGGCGAACGGCTCAAATACGCGCTCCAGATCCACTTCACTGCCTCCAACAACGTCGCCGAGTACGAAGCGCGTGTGCATGGCCTCTGGCTTGCCAAGGAACTCGGCATCCGGAGCATCCTGTGCTATGGCGACTCGGATCTGGTGGTGTAGCAATGCTCCGACGAATGGGACACCCGCGACCCCAACATGGCGAGCTACCGCTTCCTCGTCCAGAAGTTGTCCGGGTTCTTCGCGGGCTGCAAGTTCCTCCACGTCCCGCGTGCAGAAAATGAGGCGGCCGACATGCTCGCCAAGATCGCCTCGTCTCGACAATCCATCCCATCCGGCCTTTCCCTCGAGCACATGCATAAGCCATCCGTCAAGCCATCTCCAGACTCCGAGTCCATCTACGTCTCGGACGCCCCGGCCGCGCCTCAACCCGGTTCGGGGACTGCTGAACCCGGCCCGGGGGCTGCTACCATCGACCCGGCCGCCGCCGTTCCCAACCCGGGGACTGCTAAACCCGGCCCGGGGGCTGCCGAACCCGGCTCGGGGGCTGCCGAACCCGGCTCGGGGGCCGACGTCCTGAAACCCGCCATAGTGGCCGTCCTCGCTGTGGTGACGATGCCATCATGGGCCCTGCCCATCTCAGAGTCTCTGGAGAACGGAGTTCTGAAGGAAATATTCCCTAGAGGCAATAATAAAGTTGTTATTCATATTTCCTTATATCATGATAAATGTTTATTATTCATGCTAGAATTGTATTAACCAGAAACTTAGTACATGTGTGAATACATAGACAAACAGAGTGTCACTAGTTTGCCTCTACTTGACTACCTCGTTGAATCAATGATGGTTATGTTTCCTAACCATAGACATGGGTTGTCATTTGATTAACGGGATCACATCATTATAGAATGATGTGATTGACTTGACCCATCCGTTAGCTTAGCACAATGATCATTTAGTTTGTCGCTATTGCTTTCTCCAAAACTACACATGTTCCATGACTATGAGATCATGCAACTCCTGAATACCGGAGGAACACTTTGTGTGCTACCAAACGTCACAACATAGCTGGGTGATTATAAAGGTGCTGTACAGGTGTCTCCGATGGTGTTTGTTGAGTTGGCATGGATCAAGATTAGGATTTGTCACTCCGATTGTCGGAGAGGTATCTCTGGGCCCTCGGTAATGTACATCACAGTAAGCCTTGCAAGCAATGTAGCCAATGAGTTAGTTACGATATGTTACATTACATCGAATCTCGGGCAAGTAACATACCGATGACAAAGGGAACAACGTATACCATTATACGGTTTGACTGATAAAGATCTTCATAGAATATGTAGGAGCCAATATGATCATCCAGGTTCTGATATTGTTTATTGATCGAAGACATGCCTCAGTCATGTCTACATAGTTCTCGAACCTGTAGGGTCCGCACGCTTAACGTTCGGTGATGATCGGTAATATGAGTTTATGTGTTTTGATGTACCGAAGGTAGTTCGGAGTCCCGGATATGATCACGGACATGACGAGGAGTCTCGAAATGGTCGAGACATAAAGATCGATATATTGGATGACTATGTTTGAAATTTGGAAGGGTTCTGGGCAAGTTCGGACAAATACCGGAGTACCGGGGGGTTACCGGAACCCCCCGGGGAGTGTAATGGGCCTATTGGGCCTTAGTAGAGAAGAGGAGGGGCGGGCAGGGCAGGCCGCGCGCCCCTCCCCCTCTAG
This sequence comes from Triticum aestivum, assembly GCF_018294505.1. NCBI lineage: Eukaryota > Viridiplantae > Streptophyta > Magnoliopsida > Poales > Poaceae > Triticum > Triticum aestivum. The sequence continues at coordinate 554,252,773 of NC_057800.1, read as the reverse complement.
TCCGAATTGGACAAGGAGGGGGGGCGCCCCCCTTTCCTCCCCCTCCCTCCTCCTTCTCTCTCTCTCCTACTCCTACTCTTGGAAGGGTTGTAGTCCTACTCCCGGTAGGAGTAGGACTCCCCTTGGGGCGCGCCTAGAAGGGCCGGCCCCTCCCCTCCCTCCACTCCTTTATATACGGGGGAGGGGGCACTCCATAGACACACAAGTTGATCATTGATCTTTTAGCCGTGTGCGGTGCCCCCCTCCATCATAATCCACCTCGGTCATATCGTAGCGGTGCTTAGGCGAAGCCCTCCGTCGGTAGCTTCATCAACACCATCATCGCGCCGTTGTGCTGACGGAACTCTCCCTCAAAGCTCTACTAGATCGTGAGTTCGTGGGACGTCACCAAGCTGAACGTGTGCAGATCACGGAGGTGACGTACATTCAGTACTAGGATCGGTCGATCGTGAAGACGTACGACTACATCAACCGTGTTGTCATAACGCTTCCTCTTATGGTCTACGAGGGTACGTGGACGACACTCTCCCCTCTCGTTGCTATGCATCACCATGATCTTGCGTGTGCGTAGGAATTTTTTTGAAATTGCTATGTTCCCTAACAGTGGCATCAGAGTCAGGTTTATGCGAGATGTCATATGCACGAGTAGAACACAAAGGAGTTGTGGGCGTGGGTATATACATATTGCTTGCCACCACTAGTTGATTCTTGATTCAGCGGCATTGTTGGATGAAGCGGCCCAGACCGACATTATGCGTACGTTTAAGCGAGACTGGTTCTACCAACGTGCTTAGCACATAGGTGGCTAGTGGGTGTCTGTTTCTCCAGCTTTAGTTGAATCAGATTCAATGAACAGGGTTCTTTCTGAAGATCAAAAAGCAATCACTATACCGCGTTGTGGTTTTTGATGTGTAGGTAAGAGCGGTTCTTGCTCAGCCCGTAGCAGCCACGTAAAACTTGCAACAACAAAGTAGAGGACGTCTAACTTGTTTTTGCAAGGCATGTTGTGATGTGATATGGTCAAGACATGATGCTAAATTTTATTGTATGAGATGATCATGTTTTGTAACACAGTTATCGGTAACTGGCACGAGCCATATGGTTGTTGCTTTATTGTATGAAATGCAATCGCCATGTAATTGCTTTACTTTATCACTAAGCGGTAGCGATAGTTGTGGAGACAATAGTTGGCGTGAAGAAAATGATGCTTCGATGGAGATCAAGGTGTCAAGCCGGTGACGATGGTGATCATGACGGTGCTTTGGAGATGGAGATCAAAGGCATAAGATGATGATGGCCATATCATATCACTTATATTGATTACGTGTGATGTTTATCTTTTATGCATCTTATTTTTCTTAGTTCGGCGATAGCACTATAAGATGATCTCTCACTAAATTTCAAGGTATAAGTGTTCTCCCTGAGTATGCATCATTACTACAGTTCATCGTGCCGAGACACCACATGATGATCGGGTGTGATAAGCTCTATGTTCACATACAACGGGTGCAAGCCACTTTTGCACACGTGGAATACTCGGGTTAAACTTGACGAGCCTAGCATATGCAAATATGGCCTCGGAACACTGGAGGCCGAAAGGTCAAGCATGAATCATATAGTAGATATGATCAGCATAGTGATGTTCACCATTGAAAACTACTCCATCTCACGTGATGATTGGACATGGTTTAGTTGATATGGATCACGTGATCACTTAGATGATTAGAGAGATGTCTATCTAAGTGGGAGTTCTTAAGTAATTTGATTAATTGAACTTTAATTTGTCATGAACTTAGTACCTGATAGTATTTTGCATGTCTATGTTATTGTAGATAGATGGGACGTGTTGTTGTTCCGTTGAATTTTAATGCATTCCTAGAGAAAGTTAAGTTGAAGATGATGGTAGCAACTACACGGACTGGGTCCGTAACTTGAGGATTATCCTCATTGCTGCATAGAAAAATTACGTCCTGGAAGCACCGCTAGGTGCCAAACCCGCTGCAGGAGCAACGCCAGATGTTATGAACACCTACCAGAGCAAAGCTGGTGACTACTCGATAGTTTAGTGTGCCATGCTTTATGGCTTAGAACCGTGACTTCAACGACGGTTTGAACATCATGGAGCATATGAGATGTTCCAGGAGTTGAAGTTAATATTTCAAGCAAATGCCCAGATTGAGAGATATGAAGTCTCCAATAAGTTCTACAGCTGCAAGATGGAGGAGAATAGTTCTGTCAGTGAACATATACTCAGAATGTCTGGGTACCACAACCACTTGACTCAGCTGGGAGTTAATCTTCCTGATGATAGTGTCATTGACAGAGTTCTTCAATCACTGCCACTAAGATACAAGAGCTTCGTGATGAACTATAATATGCAAGGGATGGATAAGACGATTCCCGAGCTCTTCGCAATGCTTAAGGCTGCGGAGGTAGAAATCAAGAAGGAGCATCAAGTGTGATGGTCAACAAGACCACTAGTTTCAAGAAAAAGGGTAAAGGGAAGAAGGGGAACCTCAAGAAGAACAGCAAGCCAGTTGCTGCTCAAGTGAAGAAACCCAAGTCTGGACCTAAGCCTGAGACTGAGTGCTTCTACTGCAAAGGAACTGGTCACTGGAAGCGGAACTGCCCCAAGTATTTGGCGGAGAAGAAGGATGGCAAAGTGAAAGGTATATTTGATATACATGTTATTGATGTGTACCTTACTAATGCTCGCAGTAGTGCCTGGGTATTTGATACTGGTTCAGTTGCTAACATTTGCAACTCAAAACAGGGGCTACGGATTAAGCGAAGATTGGCTAAGGACGTGGTGACGATGCGCGTGGGAAATGGTTCCAAAGTCGATGTGATCGTCGTCAGCACGCTACCTCTACATCTACCTTCAGGATTAGTATTAGACCTAAATAATTATTATTTGGTGCCAGCGTTGAGCATGAGCATTATATCTGGATCTTGTTTGATGTGAGATGGTTATTCATTTACATCAGAGAATAATGGTTGTTCTATTTATATGAGTAATATCTTTTATGGTCATGCACCCCTGATGAGTGGTCTATTTTTACTAAATCTTGATAGTAGTGATACACATGTTCATAGTATTGAAGCCAAAAGATGAAGAGTTGATAATGATAGTGCAACTTATTTGTGGCACTGCCGTTTAGGTCATATTGGTGTAAAGCGCATGAAGAAACTCCATTCTGATGGACTTCTGGAATCACTTGATTATGAATCACTTGGTACTTGCGAACCATGCCTCATGGGCAAGATGACTAAAACGCCGTTCTCCGGAACAATGGAGCGAGCAACAGATTTGTTGGAAATCATACATACCGATGTATGTGGTCCGATGAATATAGAGGCATGTGGCGGCTATCGTTATTTTCTCACCTTCATAGATGATTTGAGTAGATATGGGTATATCTACTTGATGAAACATAAGTCTGAAACATTTGAAAAGTTCAAAGAATTTCAGAGTGAAGTGGAAAATCATCGTAACAAGAAATGAAGTTTCTACGTTCTGATCATGGAGGAGAATATTTGAGTTATGAGTTTGGTCTTCATTTGAAACAATGCGGAATAGTTTCGCAACTCATGCCACTTGGAACATGATAGCGTAATGGTGTGTCAAACGTCGTAATCATACTCTACTAGATATGGTACGATCTATGATGTCTCTCACTAATTTACCGCTATCGTTTTGGGGTTATGCTTTAGAGACAGCTGCATTCACGTTAAATAGGGCACCATCTAAATCCGTTGAGATGACGCCTTATGAACTATGGTTTGGCAAGAAACTAAAGTTGTCATTTCTTAAAGTTTGGGGCTGCGATGCTTATGTGAAAAAGCTTCAACCTGATAAGCTCGAACCCAAATTGGAGAAATGTGTCTTCATAGGATACCCAAAGGAGACTATTGGGTACACCTTCTATCATAGATCCGAAGGCAAGATATTCGTTGCTAAGAATGGATCCTTTCTAGAGAAGGAGTTTCTCTCGAAAGAAGTGAGTGGGAGGAAAGTAGAACTTGACGAGGTAATTGTACCTTCTCCCTTATTGGAAAATAGTTCATCCTGAAATCAGTTCCAGTGATTCCTACACCAGTGAGGAAGCTAATGATGATGACCATGAAACTTCTGATCAAGTTACTACCGAACCTCGTAGGTCAACCAGAGTAAGATCCGCACCAGAGTGGTACGGTAATCCTACTCTGGAAGTCATGTTACTTGACCATGATGAACCTATGAACTATGAGGAAGCGGTGATGAGCCCAGATTCCGCAAAATGGCTTGAAGCCATGAAATCTGAGATGGGATCCATGTATGAGAACAAAGTATGGACTTTGGTTGACTTACCCAATGATCGGCAGGCCATAGAGAACAAATGGATCTTCAAGAAGAAGACTGACGCTGACGATAATGTTACTGTATACAAAGCACTACTTGTTGCAAAAGGTTTTCGACAAGTTCAAGGAGTTGACTATGATGAGACCTTCTCACCTGTAGCGATGCTTAAGTCCGTCCGAATCATGTTAGCAATTGCCGCATTTTATGATTATCAAATTTGGCAAATGGATGTCAAAACTGCATTCCTTAATGGATATCTTAAAGAGGAGTTGTATATGATGCAACCAGGAGGTTTTGTCGATCCAAAAGGTGCTAACAAAGTGTGCAAGCTCCAGCGATCCATTTATGGACTAGTGCAAGCCTCTCGGAGTTGGAATATACGCTTCGATAGTGTGATCAAAGCATATGGTTTTATACAGACTTTTGGAGAAGCCTGTATTTACAAGAAAGTGAGTGGGATCTCTGTAGCATTTCTGATATTATATGTAGATGACATATTGTTGATCGGAAATGATACTGAATTTCTGAATAGCACAAAAGGATACTTGAATAATAATTTTTCAATGAAAGACCTCGGTGAAGCTGCTTATATATTGGGCATCAAGATCTATAGAGATAGATCAAGACGCTTAATTGGAATTTCACAAAGCACATACCATGATAAAGTTTTGAAGAATTTCAAAATGGATCAGGCAAAGAAAGGGTTCTTTCCTGTATTACAAGGTGTGAAGTTGAGTTAGACTCAATGCCCGACCACTGCAGAAGATAGAGAGAAAATGAAAGGTGTTCCCTATGCTTCAGCCATAGGCTCTATTATGTATGCAATGTTGTGTACCAGACCTGATGTGTGCCTTGCTATAAGTTTAGCAGGGAGGTACCAAAGTAATCCAGGAGTGTATCACTGGACAGCGGTCAAGAACATCCTAAAATACCTGAAAAGGACTAAGGATATGTTTCTCGTATATGGAGGTGACAAAGAGCTCGTCGTAAACAGTTACGTCGATGCATGCTTTGGCACTGATCTGGATGACTCTAAGTCACAGACTGGATACGTGTTTTTATTAACTAGAGGAGCTGTCAGTTGGTGCAGTTCCAAGCAGAGCGTCGTGGCGGAATCTACGTGTGAAGCGGAATACATAGCTGCTTCGGAAGCAGCAAATGAAGGAGTCTAGATGAAGGATTTCATATCTGATCTAGGTGTCATACCTAGTGCATCGGGTCCAATGAAAATCTTTTGTGACAATATTGGAGCAATTGCCTTGGCAAAGGAATACAGATTTCACAAGAGAACCAAGCACATCAAAAGACGCTTCAATTCCATCCGCGATCAAGTCAAGGAGGGAGACATAGAGATTTGCAAGATACATACGAATCTGAATGTTGTAGACCCGTTTACTAAGCCTCTCTCACGAGCAAAACATGATCAATGCTACCTCTTTTAGCAAACCGTTGGTTTTCCCCGAAGAGGAAGGGATGATGCAGCAAAGTAGCATAAGTATTTCCCTCAGTTTTTGAGAACCAAGGTATCAATCCAGTAGGAGGCTACGCGCGAGTCCCTCGCACCTCTACAAAACAAATAAATCCTCGCAACCAACGCAAATAGGGGTTGTCAATCCCTATAGGTCCACTTACGAGAGTGAGATCTGATAGATATGATAAGATAATATTTTTGGTATTTTTATGATAAAGATGCAAAGTAAAATAAAGGCAAAGTAAATAGCAAAGTAAATAACTAAGTAGTAGGAGATTGATATGATAAAGATAGACCCGAGGGCCATAGGTTTCACTAGTGGCTTCTCTCAAGAGCATAAGTATTCTACGGTGGGTGAACAAATTACTATTGAGCAATTGACAGAATTGAGCATAGTTATGAGAATATCTAGGTATGATCATGTATATAGGCATCACATCCGAGACAAGTAGACCGACTCCTGCCTGCATCTATTACTATTACTCCACTCATCGACCGCTATCCAGCATGCATCTGGAGTATTAAGTTAAAAACAGAGTAACGCCTTAACCAAGATGACATGATGTAGAGGGATAGACTCATGCAATATGAAGAAAACCCCATCTTGTTATCCTCGATGGCAACAATACAATACATGCCTTGCTGCCCTTAGTGTCACCGGGAAAGGACACCGCAAGATTGAACCCAAAGCTAAGCACTTCTCCCATTGCAAGAAAGATCAATCTAGTAGGCCAAACCAAACTGATAATTCGAAGAGACTTGCAAAGATAACCAATCATACATAAAAGAATTCAGAGAAGATTCAAATATTATTCATAGATAGACTTGATCATAAACCCACAATTCATCGGTCTCAACAAACACACCGCAAAAAGAAGATTACATTGAATAGATCTCCACAAGAGAGGGGGAGAACATTGTATTGAGATCCAAAAATAGAGAAGAAGCCATCTAGCTACTATGGACCCGTAGGTCTGAGGTAAACTACTCACACTTCATCGGAGGGGCTATGGTGTTGATGTAGAAGCCTTCCGTGATCGATGCCCCCTCCGGCGGAGCTCCGGAATAGGCCCCAAGATGGGATCTCGTGGATACAGAAAGTTACGGTGGTGGAATTAGGGTTTTGGCTCCGTCTCTGATCGTTTGGGGGTACGTGGGTATATATAGGAGGAAGAAGTATGTCGGTGGAGCAACAGGGGCCCACGAGGGTGGAGGGCACACCTGGGGGGGGGGGGGGGGTAGGCGCGCCCCCTACCTCGTGGCCTCCTGTTACGTGTCTTGACGTAGGGTCTAAGTATCCTGAGTTGTATTCGATGAGAAAATCATGTTCCCGAAGGTTTCATTCCGTTTGGAGTCCATTTGATATTCCTTTTCTTCGAAACCCTAAAACAGGCAAAAAACATCAATTCTGGGCTGGGCCTCCGGTTAATAGGTTAGTCCCAAAAATAATATAAAAGTGGATAATAAAGCCCAATAATGTCCAAAATAGTAGATAATATAGCATGGAGCAATCAAAAATTATAGATACGTTGGAGACGTGTCAAGCATCCCCAAGCTTAATTCCTGCTCGTCCTCGAGTAGGTAAATGATAAAAACAGAATTTTTTGATGCGGAGTGCTACTTGGCATAATTTCAATGTAATTCTTCTTAACTGTGGTATGAATATTCAGATCCGAAAGATTCAAGACAAAAGTTCATATTGACATAAAAATGATAATACTTCAAGCATACTAACTAAGCAATTATGTCTTCTCAACATAACATGGCCAAAGAAAGTTCATCCCTACAAAATCATATGGTTTAGTCATGTTTCATTTTCGTCACACAAGAATGCTATCATCATGCACAACCCTGATGACAAGCCAAGCAATTTTTTCATACTTTAGTAATCTCAAACCTATAAATTTTCACGCAATATATGAGCGCGAGCCATGGAAATAGCACTATAGGTGGAATAGAATATAATGAGGGGGGTTATGTGGAGAAGACAAAAAAGGAGGAAGTCTGACATCAACGAGGCTAATCAATGGGCTATGGAGATGTCCACCGATTGATGTTAATTCAAGGAGTAGGGATTGCCATGCAACGGATGCACTAGAGCTATAAATGTATGAAAGCTCAACAAAAGAAACTAGTGGGTGTGCATCCAACTTGCTTGCTCACGAAGACCTAGGGCACTTGAGGAGGCCCATTGTTGGAATATACAAGCCAAGTTCTATAATGAAAAATTCCCACTAGTATATGAAAGTGATAACATGAGAGACTCTCTACTGTGAAGATCATGGTGCTACTTTGAAGCACAAGTGTGGCAAAGGATAGTAACATTGTCCCTTCTCTCTTTTTCTCTCATTTTTTATTTTCTCTTTTTTTGGGCCTTTTCTCTTTTTTATGACCTTTCTCTTTTTTCGGGCCTTCTCCTTTTTTATGGCCTTTCTTTTAGCAAACCGTTGGTTTTCCCCGAAGAGGAGGGGTGATGCAGCAAAGTAGCGTAAGTATTTCCCTCAGTTTTTGAGAACCAAGGTAACAATCCAGTAGGAGGCTACGCGCGAGTCCCTCGCACCTGCACAAAATAAATCCTCGCAACCAACGCAAATAGGGGTTGTCAATCCCTATAGGGCCACTTACGAGAGTGGGATCTGATAGATATGATAAGATAATATTTTTGGTATTTTTATGATAGAGATGCAAAGTAAAATAAAGGCAAAGTAAATAGCAAAGTAAATAAGTAAGTAGTAGGACATTGATATGATAAAGATAGACCCGGGGGCCATAGGTTTCACTAGTGGCTTCTCTCGAGAGCATAAGTATTCTACGGTGGGTGAACAAATTACTGTTGAGCAATTGACAGAATTGATAATAGTTATGAGAATATCTAGGTTTGATCATGTATATAGGCATCATGTCCGAGACAAGTAGACCGACTCCTGCCTGCATCTACTACTATTACTCCACTCATCGACCGCTATCCAACATGCATCTAGAGTATTAAGTTAAAAACAGAGTAACGCCTTAAGCAAGATGACATGAGGTAGAGGGATAGACTCATGCAATATGAAGAAAACCCCATCTTGTTATCCTCGATGGCAACAATACAATACGTGCCTTGCTGCCCTTATTGTCATCGGGAAAGGACATCGCAAGATTGAACCCCAAGCTCAACACTTCTCCCATTGCAAGAAAGATCAATCTAGTAGGCCAAACCAAACTGATAATTCGAAGAGACTTGCAAAGATAACCAATCATACATAAAAGAATTCAGAGAAGATTCAAATATTATTCATAGATATACTTGATCATAAACCCACAATTCATCGATCTCAACAAACACACCACAAAAAGAAGATTACATCGAATAGATCTCCACAAGAGAGGGGGAGAACATTGTATTGAGATCCAAAAATAGAGAAGAAGCCATCTAGCTACTAACTATGGACCCGTAGGTCTGAGGTAAACTACTCACACTTCATCGGAGGGGCTATGGTGTTGATGTAGAAGCCCTCTGTGATCGATGCCCCCTCCGGTGGAGCTCTGGAACAGGCCTCAAGATGGGATCTCATGGATACAGAAAGTTACGGCGGTGGAATTAGGGTTTTGGCTCCGTCTTTGATCGTTTGGGGGTACATGGGTATATATAGGAGGAAGAAGTATGTCGGTGGAGCAACAGGGGGCCCACGAGGGTGGAGGGCGCGCCTGGGGGGGGGGGGGTAGGCGCGCCCCCTACCTCATGGCCTCCTGTTACGTGTCTTGACGTAGGGTCCAAGTCTCCTGAGTTGTATTCGATGAGAACATCACGTTCCCGAAGGTTTCATTCCGTTTGGACTCTGTTTGGTATTCCTTTTCTTCGAAACCCTAAAACAGGCAAAAACAACAATTCTGGGTTGGGCCTCCGGTTAATAGGTTAGTCCCAAAAATAATATAAAAGTGGATAATAAAGCCCAATAATGTCCAAAACAGTAGATAATATAGCATGGAGCAATAAAAAATTATAGATACGTTGGAGACGTATTAATCAACACCAAGACTCCATGGGTGTTAGAATCATTGCAAAGTAATCTAAATTATTGACTCTAGTGCAAGTGGGAGAGTGAAGGAAATATGCCGTAGAGGCAATAATAAAGTTGTTATTTATATTTCCTTATATCATGATAAATGTTTATTATTCATGCTAGAATTGTATTAACCGGAAACTTAGTACATGTGTGAATACATAGACAAACAGAGTGTCACTCGTTTGCCTCTACTTGACTAGCTCGTTGAATCAATGATGGTTATGTTTCCTAACCATAGACATGAGTTGTCATTTGATTAACGGGATCACATCATTAGAGAATGATGTGATTGACTTGACCCATTTGTTGGCTTAGCATGATGATCGTTTAGTTTGTTGCTATTGCTTTCTCCATAACTATACATGTTCCTATGACTATGAGATCATGCAACTCCCGAATACCGGAGGAACACTTTGTGTGCTACCAAACTTCACAATATAACTGGGTGATTATAAAGGTGCTCTACAGGTGTCTCTGATGGTGTTTGTTGAGTTGGCATGGATCAAGATTAGGATTTGTCACTCCGATTGTCTGAGAGGTATCTCTGGGCCCTCTCGGTAATGTACATCACAATAAGCCTTACAAGCAATGTAGCTAATGAGTTAGTTATGGGATGTTACATTACAGAACGAGTAAAGAGACTTGCCGGTAACGAGATTGAACTAGGTATTGAGATACCGGCGATCGAATCTCGGGCAAGTAACACACTGATGACAAAGGGAACAACGTATAACGTTATGCGGTTTGACCGATAAAGATCTTCGTAGAATATGTAGTAGCCAATATGAGCATCCAGGTTCCGCTATTGGTTATTGACCGGAGACATGTCTCGGTCATGTCTACATAGTTCTCGAACCCGTAGGGTCCACACGCTTAACGTTCGGTGATGATCGGTAATATGAGTTTATGTGTTTTGATGTACCGAAGGTAGTTTGGAGTCCCGGATATGATCACAGACATGACGAGGAGTCTCGAAATGGTCGAGACATAAAGATCGATATATTGGATGACTATGTTTTAACTTCGGAAGGGTTTCGTGCAAGTTCGGACAAATACCGGAGTACCGGGGGGTTACCAGAACCCCCGGGGAGTGTAATGGGCCTATTGGGCCATAGTGGAGAAGAGGAGGGGCGGCCAGGGCAGGCCGCGTGCCCTCCCCCTCTAGTCCGAATTGGACAAGGAGGGGGTGGCTCCCCCTTTCCTTCCCCCTCTGTCCTCCTTCCCTCTCTCCTACTCCAACTCTTGGAAGGGTTGGAGTCCTACTCCCGGTGGGAGTAGGACTCCCCTTGGGGCGCGCCTAGGAGGGCCGGCCCCTCCCCCTCCTCCACTCCTTTATATACGGGGGAGGGGGGCACCCCATAGACACACAAGTTGATCATTGATCTTTTAGCCGTGTGCGGTACCCCCTCCACCATAATCCACCTCGGTCATATCGTAGCAGTGCTTAGGCGAAGCCCTGCATCGGTAGCTTCATCAACACCGTCATCACGCCATCGTGCTGATGGAACTCTCCCTCAAAGCTCTATTGTATCATGAGTTCGTGGGACGTCACCGAGCTGAACGTGTGCAGATCGTGGAGGTGCCGTACGTTCGGTACTAGGATCGGTCGATCGTGAAGACATACGACTACATCAACTGCGTTGTCATAACGCTTCCGCTTATGGTCTACGAGGGTACGTGGACGACACTCTCCCCTCTCGTTGCTGTGCATCACCATGATCTTGCGTGTGCGTAGGATTTTTTTTGAAATTACTACGTTCCCCAACAAGTTCTCCCCATGGACGAGACCGAAGCCCGGCAGGTGCAGTGTCGGGCGTCCGCCTACAGCATCATCAATAACGAGCTTGTCAAGTGCAGCTCCATCGGCGTGTTCCAGCGCTGCATCGAGCAAGACAAGGGCATTGAGATCCTCCTCGACATACACTAGGACGAGTGCGGGCACCACGCCGTCTCGCGGTCCCTGGTGGCCAAGGCCTTCTGCCATGGTTTCTACTGGCCCACGACCCTCGAAGACGCCGAGTCGCTCGTCCTCAAGTGCGAGGGGTGCCAGCGCTTCAGCAAGCACAACCACCAGCCGGCGTCAGCACTTTGGACCATCCCGATCGCCTGGCCCTTCGCGGTCTGGGGACTCAACATGGTGGGGCCTTCCAAGACCGCTCGAGGTAGCATGACACATTTGCCGGTGGCGGTGGACAAGTTCACCAAATGGATCTAAGCAAAAAAGATATACATTTGTCTATGATGATGATTGTGTAGAAGCATTTGAAATACTTAAGAAAGCATTGATCTCTGCACCTATTGTTCAGCCACCTGATTGGAATTTACCCTTTGAAATTATGTGTGATGCTAGTGATTATGTTGTAGGTGTTGTTCTAGGGCAAAGAGTTGATAAGAAATTAAATGTTATTCAATATGCTAGTAAAACCCTAGACAATGCTCAAAGAAATTATGCTACTACTGAAAAAGAATTCTTAGCAGTTGTATTTGCTTGTGATAAGTTTAGACCTTATATTATTGATTCTAAAGTAACCATTCACACCGATCATGCTGCTATTAAATATCTTATGGAAAATAAAGATGCTAAACCTAGACTTATTAGATGGGTTCTCTTGCTACAAGAATTTAACTTACATATTGTTGATAGAAAGGGAGCTGAGAACCCCATTGCAGACAACTTGTCTAGGTTAGAAAATGTGCTTGATGACCCACTACCTATTGATGACAGCTTTCCTGATGAGCAATTAAATGTCATAAATGCTTCTCATACTGCTCCATGGTATGCTGATTATGCTAATTACATTGTTTGCTAAGTTTATACCACCTAGTTTCACATACCAGCAAAAGAAAAAGTTCTTCTATGATTTGAGGCATTACTTTTGGGATGACCCACATCTTTATAAAGAAGGAGTAGATGGTGTTATTAGACGTTGTGTACCTGAGCATGAACAGGAACAGATCCTACGCAAGTGTTACTCCGAAGCTTATGGAGGACACCATGCTGGAGATAGGACTGCCCATAAGGTATTGCAATCTAGTTTTTATTGGCCTACTCTCTTAAAGGATTCCCATAAGTTTGTCTTATCTTGTGATGAATGTCAAAGAATTGGTAATATTAGTGGACGTCAAGAAATTCCTATGAACTATTCACTCGTTATTGAACCATTGATGTTTGGGGCTTTGACTATATGGGACCTTTTCCTTCGTCTAATGGTTATACACATATTTTAGTTGTTGTTGATTACGTTACTAAGTGGGTAGAAGCTATTCCAACTAGTAGTGCTGATCACAACACCTCTATTAAAATGCTTAAAGAAGTTATTTTTCCAAGGTTTGGAGTCCCTAGATATTTAATGACTGATAGTGGTTCACATTTTATTCATGGTGCTTTCCGTAAAATGCTTGCTAAATATGGTGTTAATAATAGAATTGCATCCCCTTATCACCCAAAGTCTAGTGGTCAAGTAGAATTGAGTAATAGAGAGCTCAAATTAATTTTGTAAAAGACTGTCAATAGGTCTAGAAAGAATTGGTCCAAGAAACTTGATGATGCATTATGGGCCTATAGAACTGCATATAAAAATCCTATGGGTATGTCTCCATATAAAATGGTTTATGGAAAAGCATGTCACTTACCTCTCGAACTAGAACATAAGGCTTATTGGGCTATTAAAGAACTCAATTATGATTTTAAAATTGCCGGTGAGAAGAGGTTATTTGATATTAGCTCACTTGATGAATGGAGAACCCAATCCTACGAAAATGCCAAGTTGTTTAAAGAAAAAGTTAAAAGATGGCATGATAAAAGGATACAAAAGCGCGAGTTTAATGTAGGTGATTATGTATTGCTATACAACTCTCGTTTAAGATTTTTTGCAGGAAAACTTATCTCTAAATGGGAAGGTCCTTACATTATCGAGGAGGTCTATCGTTCCGCAAAAATCAACAACTTCAAAGGCACAAATCCGAAGGTGGTGAACGGTCAAAGAATCAAACATTATATCTCAGGTAATCCCATAAATGTTGAAACCAATGTTATTGAAACCATGACCCCGGAGGAATACATAAGGCACACTTTCCGGAACGTTTCAGACTCTGAAAAGGAATAGGTATGTGGTATGGTAAGTAAACCAACTCCAAAACAGTTTTTAAGGCAATATTTCTCCGTTTTGGAATATTTAGAAAAATAGAAAAATAAGAAGCAGTCCGGGAAGGACACGAGGGCTCCACGAGGGTGGAGGGCGCGCCCTACCCTACTGGGTGCGTCCCTACCTCGTGGGCACCTCGTGTGCTCTCCGGACTCCGTTTTCGTACACGACACGTATTTTGGTCGGTAAAAATTCATTATATAATCTCCCGGGGGTTTTGACCTCCGTATCACGCAAAAATCTCCTTTCTTTGTTTCGAGCTGTTTTTTTGACAGATCCAGGTCGTCATGTCATCTTCAAGTGCCCCCAAGGACCAGTTCTTCGAGAAGGTCATCAACCCCTACCTCGCAGAGGTGCTGCAACACCCTCAAACCATTGAGATGCGTGAGGGGTTGTTGCACATCCGCGATGCTGAGGGACCAAGGAAGACCGGAAGCACGGCGGCAAGGCTCGAGGCATTGGAGCAAGAAGTTTTCAAGTTTCAGGAGATGGTGGAGCATGGACTTGATTCCAATCACATTATGATCACGGATTTCACCAACAACCACAAGTTGGACGTTAAGGACATTGGGGAGGCCATCTTCAAGCTTCATGAGAAAATCGAGAACCTCCAAGCCCAGATTTATGACCTGCAAAATCAAAACTATGAGTATGAATATAGATTCAAGATTATGAGTTTGGCTGAAGATTTGAGGTTTCAGGAGACTCGATCATCCTTCTATGATGGTGAGCCTATGCCCTAGAAGAAGGACGACAAGCCTACGCCATCAACAAAACCACCACCTTCTTCATCAACAAAAGAGACATAATCACATGGGTATGAGCACTCCCCTTGTCAACTACCAAGCTTGGGGGAGTGCCCCGGTATTGTATCACCATCACTTCTTTCTTTATCATTTTTCTTAGTTCGATCCTTTTGATAATATCTTGATCTAGTAGAATAAAAGCCTTAGTATGATCTAGTTGTGAGTTTTGCTTTATGATCCTTCTATGTAATCGAGTCCGTGAGCTATATATAATAAAGATTAGTGTTGAGTCAAGGGCCTGATTATTTTGCCATGATCCTAAGTGAATAAAAGAAAAGAGAAAGAATAAAAAGGAAACAAAGAGATCATATGGATCTTATGGATAGTAATGAGCTCACATAGAAAGAGTATGATGAATAAAAGTTGTTGAGAGTTGACAAACATAGTTTTGGTCATCGTTGCAATTAATAGGAAGTAATAAAGAAAGAGAGGTCTTCAAATATAAATATACTATCTTGGACATCTTTTATGATTGTGAGCACTCATTAAAATATGACATGCTAAAGAGTTGACGTTGGACAAGGAAGACAACGTAATGGGTTATGTTTTCTTACATCTGAGATAAATTATATTGTCATGGATCATCCAACATGGTTGAGATTACCTTCCCCCCTCATGCTTACCTTTTATATGGATCTTATGGCCTATTCTCTCTTATTTTACAAGGTTTACATAAAGAGGGAGAATGCTGGCAGCTGGGATTCTGGGCTGGAAAAGGAGCAAATATTAGAGACCTATTCTGCACAGCTCCAAAAGTCCTGAAACTTCACGGAAGACGTTTTTAGAATATATAAAAAATACTCATCAGAAGAAGTTCACCAGGGGGGCCACACCCTGCCCACGAGGGTGGGGGGCGCGCCCACTGTTCAAGAATTCATCCGATTAACCAGTTAACTTGCCAATTAATCCCTACTCATAGGGTCCCCGAGTAGCCGATAACCCGATAAATCATCCGACAAATTGATTAAATGGCCGATTAACTTGCCGATTAGCCTATTAATCCCCTACTCTCCAGCCGACCGAGCAGCTACCAGTTAACGATTTCCTTAACAATGGGCGCGCCCTACCCCCTGGGCGCGCCCCCCTACCTCGTGGGCCCCCTGGTGGCCCTCAGGTGGCCATCTTCTGCTATATGAAGTCTTTCGATGGGAAAAAAATCAGAAGCCATCTTCTCGGACGAAACTCCGCCGCCACGAGGAGGAACCTTGGCGAAACCAATCTAGGGCTCTGGCGGAGCTGTTCTGCCGGGGAAACTTCCCTCCGGGAGGGGGAAATCATCGCCATCATCATCACCAATGCTCCTCTCATCGGGAGAGGGCAATCTCCATCAACATCTTCATCAGCACCATCTCCTCTCAAAACCCTAGTTCATCTCTTGTATCCAATTCTTGTCTTCAAGTCCGGGATTGGTGCTAGTAGGTTGCTAGTAGTGTTAATTACTCCTTGTAGTTGATGCTAGTTAGTTTATTTGGTGGAAGATCATATGTTCAGATCCTATATGCATATTAATACCCCTCTGATTATATAGATGAATATGCTTTGTGAGTAGTTACGTTTGTTCCTGAGGACATGGGAGAAGTCTTGCTATTAGTAGTCATGTGAATTTGGTATTCGTTCGATATTTTGATAAGACGTATGTTGTCTTCCCTCTAGTGGTGTTATGTGAACGTCGACTACATGACACTTCACCATTATTTGGGCCTAGAGGAAGGCATTGGGAAGTAATAAGTAGATGATGGGTTGCTAGAGTGACAGAAGCTTAAACCCTAGTTTATGCGTTGCTTCGTAAGGGGCTGATTTGGATCCATATGTTTCATGCTATGGTTAGGTTTACCTTAATACTTTTGTTGTAGTTGTGGATGCTTGCAATAGAGGTTAATCATAAGTGGGATGCTTGTCCAAGTAAGGGCAGCACCCAAGCACCGGTCCACCCACATACCAAATTATCAAAGTACCGAACGCGAATCATATGAGCGTGATGAAAACTAGCTTGACAATATTCCCATGTGTCCTCGGGAGCGCTTTTCTCTATATAAGAGTTGTCCAGGCTTGTCCTTTGCTATAAAAAGGATTGGGCCACCTTGCTGCACTTTATTTACTTTTGTTACTTGTTGCTCGTTACAAATTATCCTATCACAAAACTATCTGTTACCACTTATTTCAGTACTTGCAGAGAATACCTTGCTGAAAACCGCTTATCATTTCCTTCTGCTCCTCGTTGGGTTCGACACTCTTACTTATCGAAAGGACTATGATAGGTCCCCTATACTTGTGGGTCATCAGTCACCTACTATGTGTTATGATCCGGCAACCCCAAAGTGACAATAATCGGGATCACTCCCGGTGATGACCATAGTTTGAGGAGTTCATGTATTCACTATGTGTTAATGCTTTGGTCCGGTACTCTATTAAAAGGAGGCCTTAATATCCCTTAGTTTCCGCTAGGACCCTGCTACCACGGGAGGGTAGGACAAAAGATGTCATGCAAGTTCTTTTCCATAAGCACATATGACTATATTCGGAATACATGCCTACATTACATTGATGAACTGGAGCTAGTTCTGTGTCACCCTATGTTATGACTGTTACATGATGAACCACATCCGGCATAATTCTCTATCAACGATCCATTGCCTACGAGATTTTCATATATTGTTCTTCGCTTATTTACTTTTCCGTTGCTATTGTTACAATCACTACAAAATACCAAAAACATTACTTCTGCTATCGTTACCTTTTGCTACCATTACCACTACTATCATATTACTTTGCTACTAAATACCTTGCTGCAGATATTAAGTTTCCAGGTGTGGTTGAATTGACAACTCAGCTGCTAATACTTGAGAATATTCTTTGGCTCCCCTTGTGTCAAATCAATAAATTTGGGTTGAATACTCTACCCTCGAAAACTGTTGCGATCCCCTATACTTGTGGGTTATCAAGACTATTTTCTGGCGCCATTGCCGGGGAGCATAGCTCTATTCTTTGAGTCACTTGGGATTTATATCTGCTTGTCATTATGAAGAACTTGAGAGATCCAAAAACCAAGATTTATCCTCAACTATGAGGGGAGGTAAGGAACTGCCATCTAGCTCTGCATTTGATTCACCTTCTGTTTTGAGTAAGCTTGTGACACCTAAACCTGCTTCTGCTATTAATTCTAATATGTCGCATATTATTGATGATGCCACTTCTGCTATGCATGATACTTATGACGAAACTACTTCTATGCTTGATACTACTGTGCCACTTGGTGAATTTCTTGATGAACAACTTGCTAGGGCTAGAGAGAATGAAATTATTGAAACTGATAATATTGATGAAAGTGATGATGAAGGCTCTCCTAATAAATACGAATTACCTGTTGTGCTTGAGGGCTATGTTATGGATGAAGAAACTAAAAGAGACTTTCTTGCTTGCAATGATAGAAGTGATCTTAAGAAATTATTAGCTAAGCTTAAACAAAAAAACTCCGAATGCTAGAATGAAATATGATCCTGCTTATGCTACTTCACCTATCTTTGTTACTGATAAAGATTATGAATTCTCTATTGATCCCGAGATAATTACTTTGGTTGAATCTGATCCTTTTTATGGCTATGAATCTGAAACTGTTGTGGCACATCTTACTAAATTAAATGATATAGCCACCCTGTTCACTAATGATGAGAGAACTCGCTACTTTTATATCCTTAAAATATTTCCGTTCTCATTAAAGGGTGATGCTAAGATATGGTTTAATTCTCTTGATCCTGGTTGTGTGCGTAGTCCCTAGGATATGATTTATTACTTCTCTGCTAAATGTTTCCCTGCTCATAAGAAACAAGCTGCCTTAAGGGGTATATATAATTTTGTGCAAATTGAAGAAGAGAGTCTCCCACAAGCTTAGGGGAGGCTTCTCCAATTACTTAATGCTTTGCCTGATCATCCTCTTAAGAAAAATGAAACACTTGATATCTTTTATAATGGACTAACCGATGCTTCCAGAGATTACCTGGATAGTTGTGCTGGTTCTGTTTTCAGGGAAAGAACACCGGATGAAGCTGAAATTTTATTGAATCATATGTTGACAAATGAAAATAATTGGACACTTCCTAAGCCAGCTCCTGAGCCTATTCCTAAACCAACTTCGAAGAAAAGAGGTGTTCTATTTATCAGTCCTGAAGATATGCAAGAGGCAAAGAAATCCATGAAAGAAAAGGGTATTAAAGCTGAAGATGTTAATAATTTACCTCCTATTGAAGAAATACATGGTCTTAATTTACCGCCTATTGAAGAAATACATGGTCTTAATCCATCTCCTATTGAAGAAACACATGGTCTTTATAACCTGACACAGGTAGTAAAGGTAAATTCTCTCTATAGATATGATAAAGCTGAAATCCCATTCACCAAGTTTGCTAGCCCATGCTTAGATGAGTTTGATAAATTTATGGTTAAGCAAGAAGACTTCAATGCTTATTTTGGTAGAGAATTAAAACGCAGTGCTGATATGCTTGAACACTTGGGTGATTATATGGCTAATGTCAAAGGTGAACTTAAACTTATTAGTAAACATGCTTATATGGTTACCACTCAAGTAGAACAAGTACTTAAAGCTCAAAATGATTTGCTCAATGAATTGAATAGTAAGAATAAGGACTATGCTGTTAGAGTGGCTACTAGAACTGGTAAAATGACTCAGGAACCTTTGTATCCTAAAAGCCACCCTAAGAGAATTGAGCAAGATTCTCAGAGAAATAATATAGATGCACCTAGTCCTTCTAAAAGGAAGAAAAAGAAAAATGATAGGACTTTGCATGCTTCTAGTGAACCTATTGCTGAAACACCAGAGAATCCAAATGATATTTCTATTTTTGATGCTGAAACACAATCTGGTAATGAACCTGAAACTAGTGATAATGTTAATGATAATGTTCATGATGATGCTCAACCTAGCAATGATAATGATATAGAAATTGAACCTGCTGTTGATCTTGATAATCCACAATCAAAGAACCAACGTCACGATAAGAGAGACTTTGTTGCTAGGAAACATGGTAAAAAAAGAGAACCATGGGTTCAAAAACCCATGCCTTTTCCTCCCAAACCGTCCAAGGATGAGAGGATTTTGAGCGCTTTGCTAAAATGATTAGACCTATCTTTTTGCGCATGCGATTAACTGATATGCTCAAAATGAATCCTTATGCTAAGTACATGAAAGAAATTGTTACTAATAAAAGAAATATATCGGAAGCTGAAATTTCCACCATGCTTGCTAATTACACTTTTAAGGGTGGAATACCTAAGAAGTTAGGAGATCCAGGAGTACCCACTATACCATGCTCCATTAAAAGAAATTATGTTAAAACTGCTTTAGGTGATCTTGGAGCCGGTGTTAGTGTTATGCCTCTCTCTTTATATCGTAGACTTCATTTGAATAAGTTGACACCGACTAAAATATCTTTGCAAATGGTTGATAAATTAACTGCTATACCTGTCGGTATTTGTGAGGATGTGCCTGTTGTGGTTGCAAACGTTACTATTTTAACGGACTTTGTTATTCTTGATATTCCCAAGGACGGTAGTATGTCTATTATTCTTGCAAGACCCTTTTTGAACACTGCAGGAGCTGTTATTGATTGCACCAAAGGCAATGTCACTTTTCATGTTAATGGTAATGAGCATACGATACACTTTCCGAGGAAACAACCTCAAGTTCATAGTATTAATTCTATTGGAAAAGTTCCATCGATTATTTCTGGAGGTTTTGAATTTCCTCTTCCTACTGTCAAGAAGAAATATGATATTCTAATTATTGGGGATGTGTATATCCCCGTTGAGGTAAGATAGTGTTATTCGAAATTTCTCCGGTTCGATGTTATTCGGAATGAGTTTGTTAACAAGACTTGATCAACCTTGTTAATTGATTCCTTTTGATGATCATGAGATTGATGAAGTTAGAAAGCATAAGCTTCTGTGCCCTCCTTTTACTTTCTGTTATTTATATTAAATAAAATAAAAATAGTATTTTCTGTCTGTTATCTGAATTATCCGTGCAATATAAAAATACCCCGGAAATAAAAGTTCTTCAAATGCCCTGAAATTTAAATATGATTTTTTCTGGAATATTTGAGAATATTTGGCACTGAGAACACAGTAGGGGGGCATCCACCTGGCCACGAGGGTGGAGGGCGCGCCCTACCCCCTGGGCGTGCCCCTGCCTCGTGGGCCCACGATGGCCCTCCTCCACTTATTCCTGCACCCACACACTCGTTCTTCCTCCCACAAACACCATTATCCAGCTCAAGCACAAGTTCTAGCTCATTTTGTTGCGATTTTCGATCTCCTTGCTCAAAGCACCTCTCACAAAACTGCTTTGGGGGATTGTTCCTTGCTATGTGACTCCTCCATTGGTCCAATTAGTTTTTGTTCTAGTGCTCTATTCATTGCAAATTTGTGCTGCCTAGGTGACCATGTTCTTGATCTTGCATGTCAAATTTATATGGTTCCAAGTAGTTCTAATGCATGATACAGGTTCTAGGCACTTGTAGGAGTAGTTGCTATCAATTTTGTTGAGTTTGGTTTACTTTTATTTGAAGTTACTAAAAATTTCAGAAATTTTTCAGAGGAAGAAATATGTTTACGAAAATGTACCAAGGTGGTTCTTCAAGGAAACAAGGACCCAGGCTTGCAATGCATGATGCTGATGATGAGCCACCAAGGTACGCTCCAGTGCGATCTTGTGAATGGCCTTCAGAGGACTTCATGGATTGAGCAACAATTAAGGAAGAATTTAATGCATATTTGTGTAACGTTGATCTTGTGAGCTTCGAGGAAGAAAAATGCTGTCAGTACCACTATCTCACTAGTTCCTTTGTGAGGAGGTTTGATCTTCACGTAATTCTCAAACTGTCATGTTTGATCTTTATGAAAATTCTTATACTATGGACTTAGAGGACTTTACCACTACTTGCAAACTTCCACAATGGGGTAGTGCTAGTGAACCTCGCAAATCTGAATTTAGAGATTTTCTTGCTAGTATAACTGTGGGGGAATCTAGAGATATGGCACAAGCTACCATAGGGAGCATTCATTTTCCTGCTATACATTATTTTGCTCTCTTCATAGGTAGATGCATTAATGGTAAAGATGAAGCATGTCACATGTGTGTCCCTGACCTCAGTATTCTTAGGAGTGCTGTGTTAGGAGATAAATCTTATAATTTGGGAGCCATTGTTGCACATAGGTTGCATCTTAATAGATTTAATGGATATTTCTTTGGTGGAATTTATGCAACCCGCATAACTAATTTTCTTGGCATAACCATACGTGAGGATGATATTGAGTTGCCTCCTGCTTATTTGGATTATGAGGCTATGGTTCGTCACCAGTTTGTTGAGAGGAACAATTAGTTCCTCCAGTACCGACTAATCTTTGACAGACGACGCACCTATCACGTCGCTCTCCCTGCTTCTACTTTATTTGATTTTCAGGCAAAGGGGAGATATTTTATAACCAGAGAGGAGGCGGAAGAGTATAAGAGGAGGACTGAGATAGCTCGCCTCCAAGCTGCAGCCCATGATGCAATGACTACTGCATCTCAGCACGACCCCAACTACAACTTTGGATATTTGCCAGACCATCCGTGGCATTAGACCAACTTAGGCCAAAAGCCTAAGCTTGGGGGAGTACTTATTTCCCACCAACATTACATTCATGTTCACACACTCATTGCTAGTTGTCAGTGCTCATACTTTTTCATTGTAATATCCATGCTAGTTTATTTCTCTTTTATGCTTTCTTTTTATGTATTTGATAAACCTTAAGAAAAACCAAAAAAATTAGTTGTAGCTTTTAGCTAGTTTTAATTTCCATGCTTGTAGTAGTAATTAAAAAGAAAACCCAAAAAGATTTCCGGTTCTTCTTTTGCTTGTTGGGAGCTTTCCCGTGTAAATAGTTTTATTTCTTTTCTTTTCTTTGGGGCTCGATAGGAGAAGACCATAATTAAATTGTTAAAGTGGCTCTTATATGCATTATTGTTGATCTGCCAAAAGAGTCCATATTGCCTTGTCTTCTCCTATTTATTGAATGCTCGCAGATTCCAGCTTAGTCCAATGCACGTGCATTGTTATTATTATTCACATCATTCAGTCGTGCAAGTGAAAGGCAATTATGACGATATATGATAGACTGATTAAGATGGGAGAAGCTGGTATGAATTGAACCTCTCTTGTTTTTGTAAATATGATTAGTTCATCGTTCCTGATTCAGCCTACTATGAATAAACATGTTTGCAATGACAATTAGAGATCATAGTTTCTTGTGCCATGCTTAATTAGCTAGGAGCTTATAATGGTTTACCTTGCGTGCCAACATGCTATTAAAATGGTTGTGATGTGGTATGATAGGGTGGTATCCTCTTTTGAATGATTCGAGTGGCTTGACTTGGCACATGTTCACGCATGTAGTTGAAACAAAATCAACATAGTCTCTACGATATTTATGTTCATGGTGCATTATATCCTACTCATGCTTGCATTCGGTGTTGATTAATTTTAATGCATGTTCATGCCTGTTGTCGCTCTCTAGCTGGTCGCTTCCCAGTCTTTTTCTAGCCTTCACCTGTACTAAGCGGGAATACTGCTTGTGCATCCAATCCCATAAACCCCAAAGTTATTCCATATGAGTCCACCATACCTACCTATATATGGTATCTACCTGCCATTCCAAGTAAATTTGTATGTGCCAAACTCTCAACCTTCAAATAAACATTTTGTTTTGTATGCTCGAATAGCTCATGTATCAACTAGGGCTGTCCGTATCTTCCATGTTAGGCGGGTTATTCTCAAGAGGAGTGGAGTCCGCTCCTCATTCACGAGAAAATGGCTGGTCACCAGGATGCCCAGTGTCGGTGTCAAAACCGGTGGATCTCGGGTAGGGGGTCTCAAACTATGCGTCTAGGCCGGATGGTAACAGGAGGCAAGGGACACGAAGTTTTACCCAGGTTCGGGTCCTCTCGATGGAGGTAAAACCCTACGTCCTGCTTGATTAATATTGATGATATGGGTAGTACAAGAGTAGATCTACCACGAGATCGAAGAGGCTAAACCCTAGAAGCTAGCCTATGGTATGATCGTTCATGTGTATGTTGTCCTATGGACTAAAACCCTCCGGTTTATATAGACACTGGAGAGGATTAGGGTTACACAAAGTCGGTTACAATGGTAGGAGATCTTCATATCCGTATCGCCAAGCTTGCCTTCCACGCCAAGGAAAGTCCCTTCCGGACACGGGACGGAGTCTTCAATCTTGTATCTTCATAGTCCAGGAGTCCGGCCGAAGGTATAGTCCGGCTATCCGGACACCCTCTAATCCAGGACTCCCTCAGTAGCCCCTGAACCAGGCTTCAATGACGACGAGTCCGGTGCGCAGATTGTCTTCGACATTGCAAGGCGGGTTCCTCCTCCAAGTACTTCATAGAAGATTTTGAACACGAAGATAGTGTCCAACTCTGCAAAATAAGTTTCCACATATTGCCATAGAGAGAATAATATTTACACCAATCTAATCTGCTGACATATTCCGTAGCGTGTCACACCACGGCCAAGCCTTCATCCGAGTCGTTTCATTATCCCATCTCAGCGTGTCATGCGAGGCAGTTTCCTTGGCACGTCTTGTTAAAGCAGAGATGATGTCCCCTTATCCCGGGATTCTCATCAATACGGCCGTGGGTAACCCAACCGCGCCATTGATTATGGCGCTTGGAGATAAGCGAGTTTTACCAGGCTGGTGGGGACATGTAGTTGCGTCCTATATAAGGGGATAAGGATCCACTTTTTCACCTACGCCTCCTTCCTCCTTCGCCTATCCATTCTTGCGCACTCGAGCTCCAGCGCCCAAGTCCGCACTCCCCACCTCAACCTCCTCCGGCCATGTCCGGAGCGGGAGGCAAGTGGATGGTCTCCTCCGTCATGGAGGGACACATCAAAAAGCTGAGGAAGGTCGGATACCTGTCTAACGACATCGTGCACCGGCTCCCCGAAAAGGGGCAGCTCATCCCCACCCCTAGGCCCCATGAGAGGGTGGTGTTCCTCCCCCATTTCCTCCGCGGACTGGGCTTCCCTCTCCACCCATTTGTCCAGGGGCTCATGTTCTACTACGGCCTGGATTTCCACGATCTGGCCCCGAACTTCGTCCTCAACATCTCAGAGTTTATCGTCGTGTGCGAGGCCTTCCTCCACATCCGCCCCCATTTCGGCCTATGGCTCAAGACTTTCAACGTCAAGCCGAAGGTGGTGCGCGGCAACCAGGCGGAGTGCGGAGGCGCCATGGTGGGCAAGATGGCCAATGTCCTATGGCTCGAGGGCTCCTTTGCGGAGACCCTAAAGGGGTGGCAATCGGGGTGGTTTTACATCACCGAGCCGCGTGACACCGAATGGGTCACACCCCCCCCCCCCCCGAGTTCCGATCCAGACCCCCTACGCGTCTCACCTCCTGGAAGGAGACGGGCCTATCTTGGGGTAAAAAAGGAGAGCTGACCGGACTCCAAACATGCATCCAAACCCTGGCGGACAAGAAGCTCAAACTTGTCAACGTAGTCCAGGTTATGCTCATCCGCCTGATACTCCCGTGTCAACAACGGGCTTTCAACCTATGGGAGTTCGACCCGGTGCGGCACCAAACTCTGAGCAGGCTCTTCGGCACGACGTACGAAGATGCCTGGAAGGTGCTTTTCAAAGGCGCCAAGGCTCCCACATCCGCTACCGAGGATCGCGGATTCAGTGTGCAGCGTCACGCTCTCGCGGTAAGCTGATTTTTCCTTTTACAGGGTATCAGTTTTTCATAGTTTGACTCCATGCGGGATCTAAGCTCCCTTACCTCTGACAGGATTGGCAGGTGACGTCCGGACAGATCAACTCTCTGGCTCCTTTGCCCGAAGGTCCAGCAGACGCTCGCTTGGCGAAGCTACTGGTTCCGGCACCCTATGTGGTGCCGGAGAAGAAGGCCGCGGAAAAGGCCGTGGGGACTCGAAAGAGTGCCCGGTGCCAGGAGGTGTCGGATCCATCATCCGATGGTTCCGAGGCGCATTCCTCCCGTGAAGACGAGGTGGAAGAAGAGGAGAGCTCTCCCCCTCTAGCGGGAGGAGAGAAGAAAAGGAAGGACGCCCTCTCTGGGGAGGCTGGAGGGTCCAAGAAGGGGAAAACCCTTCCTCCGGACTACTCGACCGACGCCGACGGCGGAGAGGAGTGGCAGCCCAGGGCCAAGCCCCTGGCAAAATCGTAAGTATCCGGATACTAGAGTAATTCATAATATTCATTTATTGCAGAGCTTTCCCTTACGTCGAATATGTTTATGCAGCCCACCCAAAGACCGACTCGACGCGTCATCGAGCGGCTCACTGGATTCGTCGGATGTGAACTCGCTTCCGACGGCTTCCTCCCCCCGCCCTACGGATGACACCGAAGTGTTGTCCCAACAGGTTCCAAGCTGGGAGCAGGTGGTCCTGGAGGCGTTGCAAGGCGACCTCCCGGACTCCAGGAGTAAAGGGGATGAAACCCCTCAGGGCTCCAAGTCTGGCTCTAGGCCGGACACCGCTCCGGAACCTTCAAAGGTTCCAGAGTCCGGCGGGGGACCTCCTTCCAAGAGGAGCAAGTCCACCGTGTCGGCGGCCCCGTCCAACCGGAGGCGCCGGACAATATGCTGGAGGCGCTCCAAGGCACCTCCATCGACGAGGAGCACCGCGCTATTATGAGTGCGGTGGTCCAGAAGGTTCAGTCCGCCAAGAGCGGACTGATTGAAGCTTGTATTAGCCTTTTGACAGGCTTTGAGGTAAGTAAAGAATGTGTAAATAATAGTACCGCATAGACGGTAGCCCCTGATGCTCTGTTTGGCATTCGGGAAGAAAAGCCGAATAGAGGATCAAATAGAATTCGCAGGAGTCTAACAAAAATGAGTCAATATGCATATGCAGGCTTCCCTGCTTGCGTCTGCCGCACTGACTGCGGAAGTGGACACGCTAAAGCAGAACCTCGAGCGGTCCGAGCAAGAGCTCGGGCGTGCCAAGAAGCAGCTCGAGGACAATGAAGGTAAGAAATACCATGTTTTTAAATATATATAAAAAGGTGCAATTGCAAAGAATGACAGGATTATCGTGGCTATTTTAGGGGCCACGTCTGAAGTGGCGACCCTTAAGCAGGCGCTGGTCGAGGCCGAGAAGAGGGCGGCCTCGGAGCGCACCGAGCGGGAGAAGTATGAGGCCGAGGTTGGCAAGGTGCGGCAAGAGCTCCAGGCTCTCATGGAAAAACATGAGAGTTTGGAGCTTGACTCAAAGACGCGAGCGTCCGAGCTCGCGGTGGCTATTGAAAATGCCAAGTCTGCCAAGGCCGAATCCCAGAAGACCCTCCAGGAGTTGGATGAGGTGAAGAAGATAGCGGCGGGTAAGGCATTCTTTATGCAAAGCAAACACATAAACGTGAGTTACTTGTTACTTACCCGAATCCGGAGCTCTCCAGGAGCGTTCGCAGATCTTCCCCGGAGTGTATCCGATGCCGCCGCATTCTATCGAGCCGAGGAGGGCAGCTCGACAGAGAAGGTGTTCTGGTCTCAGTATACTGAGGCCGGACACCCCGTGCCCCTGAGCGACCAGCTGAAGCAACTGGTCGAGCTCCACAAGGCGGCCGAACAGGCCATGAAGGGCCTCATTGTTCGGCTGTGGCCTGGAGGGGCTCTGCCTGGGAGCTATTTCGGGCTGGTGCGGCGGTTGGTGGAGGCCTGTCCAAGGCTCGAAGTCATCAAGCGCTCCGTCTGCATTGAAGGTGCCCGTAGGGCCCTTGCCCGTGCTAAGGTGCACTGGGGCAAGCTGGATGCTGAGAAGCTGGTGAAGGACGGGCCACCGCCGGGGAAAGAGCATCGCAAGCCCGAGAATTACTATAAGGATGTTCTGAAGGGTGCCTGCCTTGTGGCGGATGAATGTTCTAGGGATGTAATTTTTGAGTGAAACTTGCTCGTTTTGTCCTGTGCGCTGAAAACTTGTTTATATGCGCTAAGCAATGCTGTTGGAATTTAAAATATTACCTTCTGTGCGGCTGTTTATCAATTCTGAGAGATGGCGAGTCGTCGGCTTCTGCCCCCGTGCCGCTAGTGCTGGGGTGTTCGGGGATAAACCTGAGCGCTCTTTTTCCCATGTTTGGGTCCTTCGAGGGAGGCGCTCAGCCCAACGAACAAGGCAATCGGACTATAATGCGTGAACACTCTCACTTAGCCATAGAATTCTATAATTTTAAATTTCGGCGAAGCCCCTGGTATTCGGAAGACCGAGTTCGGGGCGCTATCCACGCCTTGGCCAGAAAGAGTCGGCTCCTCGCCCTAAGCGGCATAAGTCTTTAGGGACTCATAAAACCTCTCGAACAGCGACCAGCTCTCGCTTCATCATGAGAGTCAGTTTTAGCTTTCTCCACTGAGGTGCTCGACC
Organism: Triticum aestivum; assembly: GCF_018294505.1. Taxonomy (NCBI): domain Eukaryota; kingdom Viridiplantae; phylum Streptophyta; class Magnoliopsida; order Poales; family Poaceae; genus Triticum; species Triticum aestivum. Next base: position 554,224,507 of record NC_057800.1, on the reverse strand, counting down.
CAGCTCAACTGGGGCACAATCGCAGTGGTTCTCCTAGTGCTACCTTAGCCGATATAGCGGAACGTAAGGCACCAAAACATAGGAGCCGGGCAAACCCAACTATTGACCCAAGACATGATTCGGAGCTGATGCATATAATGCTATAAGTTCGGGGTGCCGCACTTGTTGAAGTGTTCGGACTTCTCACACCATATTGAGGGGTACTAAAGCCCCTGGTGTATTTTGGCCGTACCAACGTGTACAGGTGCAACATGTCGTTAAGGAACATATATAAAGAAAAAAGGTAATGCAAAAATAGACAAAAGTTATGCATTGTTTATTAAAAAGGACTGCGATCAAAGCAGAACGATACAAATAATGCGATAAGTGGAAGGTTGGACTAGTTAACATGTCCGTTCCAGGGGCAAGCTGCGGAATAATATGCGGAACGGGTATACTGCTCGTGATAGAGACCACTTGGGAGTTCCGTACTACGGCGTGGCTTGTCTGCTTCCCTGGTTCTTGCATCGTTTGTGCGGCAATTGAACTGCCGAACAGGCCTTCCGAAGGATGGAGTCCTAAAAGTAAGAGAAGAATAAAAAAATCGGCAGCCCCTGGAACGGTTTAAGCCGTATTTTTGGGCGTGCCATGATGGTGCCCCTCCCCCTGTACCCATGGTATCTCTAGGGCGTAGTTATGGACGCGAAGTACCGGCGTCGCCTTTTTGCGAGGGTTGGAGTTGGGGCCGCATTGCTATGCCTACTCGGATCGTGCCAGGCGGTCTTGTTGTAGGTTACACCGGGCGCGCTTGACGGTGTCCGGTCGTTTAGTGTCCGGGCTGGAGAACTGCCTGGAGAGGCTGCTTTGTACTTCCGCTGCAAGGGCCGCCATGTGCTCCTCCGTTCGGAGGGAGTGTTCGGTGTTTCCATTGACCGTAATTACTCCTCGAGGGCCTGGCATCTTGAGCTTAAGGTATGCGTAGTGCGGTACCGCATTGAACTTAGCGAATGCGGTTCACCCGAGCAGTGCGTGATAACCACTGCGAAACGGGACTATGTCAAAGATTAACTCCACGCTTCATAAATTATTCGGAGATCCGAAGACCACTTCAAGTGTGACTGAGCCTGTACAGTTGGCCTCTACACCTGGTATTACACCTTTAAAGGTCGTTTTGGTGGGCTTAATCCTCGAGGGATCTATGCCCATTTTCCGCACTGTATCCTGGTAAAGCAGGTTCAGGCTGCTGCCGCCGTCCATAAGGACTCTAGTGAGATGAAATCCGTCAATGATTGGGTCTAGGACCAATGCGGCGAATCCGCCATGACGGATGCTAGTGGGATGGTCCCTTCGATCAAAGGTGATCGGGCAGGAGGACCATGGGTTGAACTTTGGGGCGACTGGCTCTACCACGTATACATCCCTTAACGCGCGCTTCCGCTCCCTTTTGGGGACGTGGGTTGCGTATATCATGTTCACCGTCCACACTTGTGGGGGAAAACCCTTCTGTCCACTGTTGTTCGGTGGCCGGGGCTCCTCGTCATCATCGCTATGCAGCCCCTTGTCTTCATTTTCGGCGTTTAACTTGCCTGCCTGCTTGAACACCCAACAATCCCTGTTGGTGTGATTGGCCGGCTTTTCGGGGGTGCCATGTATCTGGCACGAGCGGTCGAGTATTCGGTCCAAACTGGACAGGCCCCTAGGATTCCTTTTGAATGGCTTTTTCCGCTGACCAGATTTGGAGCCTCTGAATCCGGCATTAATTGACGTATCCTCAGCATTGTCGCCGTTAATGCAGCGCTTTGCTTGTTGCGACGCGACCTACCACTACTGTCCTTGGTGTACGAATTACCAGGGTTCTTGGTCATATTGTTGCTACAAGCAAGCCAACTGTCTTCTCCCGCGCAAAAGCGGGTCATGAGTGTCGTGAGTGCTGCCATATATTTCGGCTTTTCCTGTCCAAGGTGCTGGGCCAGCCACTCGTCACGGATATTGTGCTTGAAGGCTGCTAGGGCCTCAGCGTCCGGAAAGTCGACTATTTGATTTTACTTTGTTAGGAACCGTGTCCAGAATTGCCTGGCCGATTCCTCTGGCTGCCCGAATTACGTGACTTAGGTCATCGGCGTCTGGTGGTCGCACATAAGTGCCCTGGAAATTGTCGAGGAATGCGGCTTCCAGGTCCTCCCAACAACTGATTGATCCTGTTGGCAAGCTGTTAAGCCAATGCCGAGCTGGTCCTTTAAGCTTGAGTGGGAGGTATTTGATGGCGTGGAAATCATCGCCGCGGGCCATGTGGATATGAAGGAGATAATCCTCGATCCATACCGCAGGGTCTGTTGTGCCATCATATGATTCGATGTTTACAGGTTTGAAACCCTCGGGGATTTGATGATCCATTATTTCGTCTATGAAGCAGAGTGGGTGTGCGGCGCCTCTGTACTGGGCTATATCATGACGTAGCTCCAATGAGCCTTGTCTACTGTGTTCGGCCCCGCCGAACTTGTGGCCGGCGTGACGGTTACCGTCTCGAGCCGTGGGGCGCCCACGTGATCCGTAGATCGATCTTGTTTGCCTTGCCTTGTCCTCCAACATGTCTCGTAAGTCTGGCGCATATTCCCGTGCCTTGGTATGGGGTGCGTCTTGAGTGGAGGGCCGAGAGGCCTCTTTGTCGCGACCATGAGGTGGCCGGTCGGCCGCATCAAGTGCTTCCTCCTCTAATCGGGGTAGCAACCTGCGCTTTTGGTAGCTCTTGGAGGGGCGTTCGAGTTTATGCTCTTCGGCCGCAAGGACTTCAGTCCATCTGTCGACTAGCGAATCTTGATCAGCTCTAAGTTGTTGCTGTTTTTTCTTGAGGCTTCTTGCCGTGGTCATAAGCCTGTGTTGAAAACGATTTTGCTCGACGGGATCCTCTGGCACGACGAATTTGTCGTCATCGAGGCTTGCCTCGTCTTCGGAGGGAGGCATATAATTATCGTCCTCGACCTCTCTGTCTGCCGCTCTCTCATGAGGGCTGGTTTCTCCATCCTCCTGTGCTAAATCTTGCTGGAGGGGGTTTTCTTTGGCGCTTTCCGGAGTATTATTATCTCCCGTGCTGGAGTCACCGTGTTTGTTTTGGCGGGATTTTGAGCGGCGCCGCTGACGCCGGCGCTTAGGCTGTTTCTTGGAGGGGTCATCCTCCGCTGTTCCATCGCCATCTCCCTCTTTTCGGGTGTCCACCATGTATATGTCATATGACGAGGTGGCTTTCCAGGGCCTAGTAGGTGCTGGTTCTTCATCATCTCCTTCATCGGCGTCCATACCGTCGATGTCTTCGGAGTCCAAGTCGAGATTGCCGGTTAAGTCGTCGATAGTGGCTACAAAGTGGGTGGTGGGTGGGCTTTGAATTTCTTCATCGTCTGTACCCCAACCTTGTTGACCGTAGTCCGGCCAGGGCTCTCCTGATAAAGAGAGAGACTTCAGTGACTTCAGGATATCGCCGAAAGGCGAGTGCTGAAAGATGTCCGCGGCAGTGAACTCCATGATCGGCGCCCAATCGGATTCGATCGGCAGGGGCGCGGAGGGTTCGGAGTCCAGAGAGGAGTCCGGCTCCTAGGAGTCACGAGTCTCGCAGAGTACGGGGCTGGTGTTTGGCTCAATCGCCGTTGGGGTCGCAGCCCCCGAGGTGGCGTCCAACCGCCCATCCTCGATCGGCGCAGTTGGCTCCGAATTAAGGATCAGAGCCAATGCGGGTGCGGCCTCCAGGGTACTGTTCGGCGGTAGAGCTAGATCATGCTAGTCGTGACAGTGCGGCGCGCTCGGTAGTGGCTCGAATCCTTCGAAGATCAAGTCCCCGCGGATGTCTGCCGTGTAGTTTAAACTTCCAAATCTGACCTGACAGCCAGGGGCATAGCTTTCGATCTGCTTCAGACGGCCAAGCGAATTGGCCTGCAGTGCGAAGCCGCCGAAGACGAAGATCTGTCCGGGGAGGAAGGTCTCACCCTGGACTGCATCGCTATCGATGATCGTAGGAGCCATCGAGCCTGACGGCGACGACACAGATGAACTCTCAATGAAAGCACCAATGTCAGTGTCAAAACCGGAGGATCTCGGGTAGGGGGTCCTGAACTGTGCGTTTAGGCCGGATGGTAATAGGAGGCAAGGGACACGAAGTTTTACCCAGGTTCGGGCCCTCTCGATGGAGGTAAAACCCTATGTCTTGCTTGATTAATATTGATGATATGGGTAGTACAAGAGTAGATCTACCACGAGATCGAAGAGGCTAAACCCTAGAAGCTAGCCTATGGTATGATCGTTGATGTGTATGTTGTCCTATGGACTAAAACCCTCCGGTTTATATAGACACCAAAGAGGATTAGGGTTACACAAAGTCGGTTACAATGGTAGGAGATCTTCATATCCGTATCGCCAAGCTTGCCTTCCACGCCAAGGAAAGTCCCTTCCGGACACGGGACAGAGTCTTCAATCTTGTATCTTCATAGTCCAGGAGTCCGGCCGAAGGTATAGTCCGGCTATCTGGACACCCCCTAATCCAGGACTCCCTCACCCATCCGCATGCTTTATGCAAATCAAATCAAAATAATTGCAAACAAAACTCCCCCTGGGACTGTTGTTAGTTGGAGGCACTCATTGTTTCGAGCAAGCCATGGATTTATGCTTGTTAGTGGAGGGGGAGTATAAACTTTACCATTTTGTTTGGGAACCACCTATAATGTGTGTAGCATGGAAGATATCGCCATCTCTGGTTGTTATGTTGGCAATGAAAGTATGCCGCTCAAAATATTATTCATCTCTATTTCAAAACTGAGCTCCGGCACCTCTACAAATCCCCGCTTCCCTCTGCGAAGGGCCTATCTATTTACTTTTATGTTGAGTCATCCTCCTCTTATTAAAAAGCACCCGCTGGAGAGCACTTCTGTCATTTGCATTCATTACTGATTAGTTTGAATCGAGTATGACTTGACTGGATCTCTTTTACCATGAATTACAATGTCTAGTCAGTCCTTGATCTTTAAAGGTGCTCTGCATTTATATTTTGCAGTCTCAGAAAGGGCTAGCAAGATACCATCTTGTTATATCATATTATGGTTGTTTTGAGAAAGTGTTGTCACCCGAGATTTATTATTATTGCTCGCTAGTTGATTATGCCATTGATATGAGTAAACATGAGACCTAAGCGTTATTGTGAATATGGTTAGTTTATAATCTTTGCTGAAAACTTGAATGCTGGCTTTACATATTTACAACAACAAGAGCAAACAGAGTTTGTAAAAGTTTTTCTTTAACACTTTCAGTTTGTCAACTGAATTGCTTGAGGACAAGCAAAGGTTTAAGCTTGGGGGAGTTGATACGTCTCCGTCGTATTTACTTTTCCAAACACTTTCGCCCTTGTTTTGGACTCTAACTTGCATGATTTGAATGGAACTAACCCGGACTGACGCTGTTTTCAGCAGAATTGTCATGGTGTTATTTATGTGCAGAAACAAAAGTTCTCGGAATGACCTGAAACTTCATGGAGACTATTTTTGGAAATAATAAAAAATACTGGCAAAAGATCAAGACCAGGGGGCCAACACCCTATCCACGAGGGTGGGGGCGCACCTGCCCCCCTGGGCGCGCCCCCTACCTCGTGCGCCCCCTATAGCTCCTCCGACCTCAACTCCAACTCTATATATTCGTGTCCGGAGAGAAAAAAAACAGGGAGAAAGATTCATTGCGTTTTACGATAAGGAGCTGCCGCCAAGCCCTAAACTCTCTCGGGAGGGCTGATCTAGAGTCCGTTCGGGGCTCCGAAGAGGGGAATCCGTCGCCATCATCATCATCAACCATCCTCCATCACCAATTTCATGATGCTCACCGCCGTGCGTGAGTAATTCCATCGTAGGCTTGCTGGACGGTGATGGGTTGGATGAGATTTATCATGTAATCGAGTTAGTTTTGTTAGGGTTTGGTCCCTAGTATCCACTATATTCTGAGATTGATGTTGCTATGACTTTGCTATGCTTGATGCTGTCACTAGGGCCCGAGTGCCATGATTTCAGATCTGAACCTATTATGTTTTCATGAATATATGTGAGTTCTTGATCCTATCTTGCAAGTCTATAGTCACCTACTATGTGTTATGATCCGGCAACCCCAAAGTGACAATAATCAGGACCACTCCCGGTGATGACCGTAGTTTGAGGAGTTCATGTATTCACTATGTGTTAATGCTTTGGTCTGGTACTCTATTAAAAGGAGGCCTTAATATCCCTTAGTTTCCGCTAGGACCCCGCTTCCACGGGAGGGTAGGACAAAAGATGTCATGCAAGTTCTTTTCCATAAGCACGTATGACTATATTCGGAATACATGCCTACATTACATTGATGAACTGGAGCTAGTTCTATGTCACCCTATGTTATGACTGTTACATGATGAACCACATCCGGCATAATTCTCTATCACCAATCCATTGCCTATGAGCTTTTCATATATTGTTCTTCGCTTATTTACTTTTCCGTTGCTATTGTTACAATCACTACAAAATACCAAAAACATTACTTTTGCTATCGTTACCTTTTGCTACCATTACCACTACTATCATATTACTTTGCTACTAAATACCTTGCTGCAGATATTAAGTTTCCAGGTGTGGTTGAATTGACAACTCAGCTGCTAATACTTGAGAATATTCTTTGGCTCCCCTTGTGTCGAATCAATAAATTTGGGTTGAATACTCTACCCTCGAAAACTGTTGTGATACCCTATACTTGTGGGTTATCAAAGACCAATCAAGAAGTTGGACGGGCCAACGGCCATCCGATTCGTCAAGGACATCGCGGTGCGCTATGGCATGCCGAACAGGATCATCACGGACAATGTCACCAACTTCGCCAAGGGCGCGCTCACGCAGTACTGCTCCATCTCCAGCATCCGCCTCGACCCGGCTTCCGTTGCACACCCGCAGTCCAACGACCAGGTCGAGCGGGCCAACGGCCTCATCCTATCCGGCATCAAGCCATGACTCGTCGAGCCGCTCGTCCGTTCACCCGGCAGCTGGCTCGACGAGCCGCCGGCCGTCCTCTGGAGTCTTTGAACAACGCCAAACCGGTCGACTAGGTTCACCCCGTTCTTCCTCGTCTACGGAGCAGAAGCCGTCATCCCGTCCGACGTCGAGTTTGACTCACCGCGTGTCGTGATGTATACCGAAGCCGAAGCCAAAGAAGCCTGCGAAGACGGTGTCGACCTACTCGAAGAAGCATGCCTCCTGGCGCTCAGTCGGTCAGCTATTTATCAGCAAGGCCTGATGCACTACCATAGCAAGAAGATCAAACCCCTCGCGTTTCAAGAGGGAGACCTCGTCCTCTGACTCGTCCAGCAGCAAGCCGGCCATCACAGGCTATCCTCCCCGTGGGAGGGCCCCTTCATCATCAGCAAGGCCTTGTGCGATCGCAACGCCTACTACCTCATCAACGCCTGCAAGTCAAACAAGCACAAAAGAGACACCGCCGGCGAAGAAACAACCCGGCCATGGAACGTGGAACTCCTCCGCCTGTTTTACAGTTAGCCGTGTGCACGTATGTATCGCCGCCTTTTGTAATCATCTGAAAACTATGGAGTCCCCGAACGATGCTCGGGGGCTGCCCTTTCCGACCAAGCTATTGTGTCTCCCGCATTTATGCATTATTTACCTCTTCATCAAACACAACCACCGTCTGACTCGCTCGACCCGGGGGCTCGGGGGCTGGCTGGCTTGGTCACTACCCGCCACCTTATTTAGTGATTCCTGACGGATTGGGATCGCCGCGGCCTTCCGCTTCGCCCTAAGCAACAGAACCGGCTCCGGCTGTTGGCCGGCAAGCGTGCGAGGCCAAAGCACCAGCGTGCCACGAACACTAAGTTAAGGACCGCCTGGTTACCCAACCTGACCACACCGCTTTAAGTTACTGCACGACCGACTGCTCGCCAACCGGCTTCGCCGGGTTGCTGCCAGCCGGCCCAGTGGGTGTTTCGCTCGTGCTCAACGTTTCGACAGCCTAAATATTGCGCGCTCCTCTCAAAAGCCAAACTCCTTGTCACGGACTGGAGCCTCGGCTGTTAGACTCGCGGGGGGGGGGGGGGGGGAGCCCGAGAGGGGAAAATCGCAAGAAAACGGCTCGAAGGACAAAAAGCAAGAGTGCAAACAGCCACGAAATTTATACATCACAAGTTCAAATTTAAGCAGGCCCCAAGGCCAGAGTTCATTACACCAACACCCAGTGGGTGGGTGGACCTACTACCTAACAGAAATGTTTGCTAAGTTAAAAAGCAGGTGGCTTCAGGCACCCCCCTCGGTGGCCTCCGGGTTCGCCGAGGTGCCGGTGTTGTTGGGGAACGTAGTAATTTCAAAAAAAAAATCCTACACACACGCAAGATCATGGTGATGCATAGCAACAAGAGGGGAGATTGTAGTCCACGTACCCTCATAGACCGTAAGAGGAAGTGTTATGACAACGCGGTTGATGTAATCATACGTCTTCACGATCCGATTGATCCTAGTACCGAAAGTACGGCACCTCCGCGATCTGCACATGTTCGGCTCGGTGATGTCCCATGAACTCTTGATCCAGCTGAGTGTCGAGGGAGAGCTTCGTCAGCACGACGGCGTGATGACGGTGATGATGATGTTGTTGACACCAGATTTTGGCATGGTCAAAAGCATAATTAAGAATACCTCAAACTGAAAAGTTCTTTATTGTCAAAAGGAGAAACTTTGATATTTGGGCAATAGTCATCCGGTCTCATCTTTAAGGCCGAAGTTATGTTTGAAGTTCTGAGATTTTGTATCCAGAACACTATTCTGCTGATTACGCCCTCAAGACTGCCTCGTATGGAAAAGTGATCTACACGGATTGTCTTTGCCTCGTCAAAAAGATTGATTTTGACATAAAAATCATCCAAATCCGAGTTCGTATTCAAAAGTTAGAGCAATCAGAGTGCAGCCCTGTCATGAAGCGAGATGTGGCGCGCCCTACCAGACGCATGTCTGATGGGTAGCGCGAGGGAACAGATGTTTTGTGTGACTGTTTTAGCCCAGAAGATGGCGTCGAATCGAAAAATGTTCAACATGAAAGTTGTTCGTCTTGTCGAAACGGTCAAGATTGCTTTTGGATTCGTTTCCATCCGAGATCGTTTACCAACACAAAAAAGACCTACAAGGTGCAGCCAATTTAAACCGAGCAATTTTGCAAAGTTCAGATAAAACCAATCCAAATTTGACTAGGGTTTTGAACATGAATCCAAGCCTTTTCCTTGCACGGGAAGTCCAGCCACCTCTTATATACCTAAGGGGTGACGGCCGATTGAACAACACACAATCGATCAAATCATCATCCAGTTTTTATCTTTTTTATCTTTCTCCTTAACCCTAGTTCTTCTTCTTCCTCGTTCTTCGTCTATTCTTCTTGTTGCAGGGCGAACCTCGAGGCCTTAGGGGCGATCAGTTCGACCTAGGGCAGCCCATAGCCGCCGCACGCCCTGACGGGGTCCCTCCCGGGCGTGTGGGGTTTCGGGTCTACAAAAGCGCCCCCGGCTGTCCTGCGTATCGAGCTGTCGGACGGGTCTCCTTCGACGTGAGCTGCGGTGCATCACCCCCGGCGTCGAGGGTACACGATGAAGTGTTCGTGTGCGAACACACTTTTTGGCGACTCCGCTGGGGAAAAGCTTTGAACGGTCTCCAGCATGTTCTTGCTACGAAGAGATCGTCATCTAGGGTTTGCAATCTACAAAGGTAATATGAATACCCAATTCCCTACTGTAGATGCAAATAATTCATATGGTGTTACTAGATTGTTCAATGATTATACTCTATCGGCCAGCCCTAGTTTTTTCAATAATGCATCTAATTACATGCATAGGCCGATTCAAAGTAATTTACATGTTTCAACTTCTTATGATACTAGTAACATACAACATATGTATCCTAACTCTCATGCATCGGCAACCCCACAAATCCATATGCTGATGAACAACATGATGGGTTTGGTTAATCAATTTGAAACACCTCATGTTAAAATTTCCAATAGCATACAAAAAAGTGTTTTGCCCTTTTATTCATCGACAACTAATTTGCAATATACTAATCCAACCATGCCGATGAACGAGAGAATTGGCCATGCTACTACTAGCTATTCGGCCAGTTATTCTCAGTCGTCATATGCTACCCCTCATGACAATAATTTTTCAGCACCATACACAAATGTAGATGTTCATAATTCGGCTTCACACCTTCCCGGTCATAACCGAATAAATGTAAATTTTACAGGAGAGGTTGTGCCCAATATTGTAGAAGATGAGGTAGTAGTGGCTGCATTGAAGAGTTTAGCCCAAAATAAGAGGATTAGTGCTCTTTGCCTTGAACAACATGAAAAGGGGCTATTTCCTGATTATGCCGCAATAAAAGCTAGAGTTTTGCAAGAAGATGAATCTTTGCCAATTGATAAAATTGGCGAGAAAAAATATGGTTTTACAACAATGCATATGCCTTCACCTAATACTACATCATATTATACACCCCCTACACTATTGCAAAATTTCGGCAACACCCATGTGTCATTGCCGAAAGAATCTAAAAACATTGGGGGGCAATCATATCCGGAGTGGGCTGAAATTGAGAAAAAGCTTAAAGCCAACTTTGCCGCTCGCCGCCAGAAAAAAATAGAAAAAGAATTGGCTCCGATAAAAGAAGCATTGACAACTAGTATTATCAATGAAAAGAAGGATGATTCGAAACTCGAAAGTGCCTCAGTTGAAAAAGCCAAATCAAGTAGTATATATTACGAATCCATCAAATCCAAAGAGGCAAGCATTTTTGAGAAAGGGCAAGCATAGCAAAACAACCATACTTGATTTTTCTGAAGTTAATGGAACCTACTTCCTGCCCTATGAATTCCGTGCCGTAGAAATTGACAAGCCTCAAGGATAAGAGCAAGCAGCCAAACAAAGTTCGGCTGATAAGGATCTTCAAGGTAATGGTGCATGGAATAAAGAAAAAGATGATGAAAAGGCGTTGGAGAGTCATCCAAAGACGAACCTAGATATTGTTCAAGTCACACCACCATCATGCTCTCCCAACATATTTGAAGAGGTATGCATAGCGAGTAATTTACCTATTTTCAGATTTGGTCGCGACTTCATTATTGATGCATCTATAAGAAATATTCTCATAAGTAATTTTGAAAGACTAATGAAGAAGGGTAATTTACTTGTTAGCAATAAAATTGTTATGGAACATATCGGTCAACCCATTACGCCATTTATAAAGACCGATAATGACTTATTGTTACAGCCAAAGCTTTCCCCGTTGCTTTGTCTAAAGTTCATATCTATTTGGGTAGCTTTGCTTATTTCTTACTTGGCTTACACTTGGTCTCAATTGAGACATGTATGTTCTAACTATTTTCGTTTCAGAAATTTAAAGCCAAGGTTAAAATCTTCTGAGCAAACCGATGCGAGTATAGTTTCTTATCCAAAGACATCGGAGATAGAGTGCAAAACACAATGCATAGCCGAATGGGGTGATGCAAAATCTGAACCATTCGGTTGCTTAACTCCAAAGACGTTCTCACAACAAGATCGGCTAGAAAATAAAAAAATTACCTTCAATTCCAATATGTGTGATCAAATCTTTGATTTGTTGTTGAGAAATAATTATATTAGAATTCTTGATCACCATGTTGAGCCATCTGTCCAGGGACGAATGTATTGTAAGTTGCATGATTCGTCCAAGCATAATTTTGAGGATTGCAACATGTTTCGTCAAATAATTAAATCGGCCATTGATAAAGGACGATTGAAATTTGTTGAGACACCAAGAGATGACCAGTCTATTCCGATTGGTCCCAATGGCAGAAAGTTTTTGCATCAGCTGCTTCAAGCCGATCCACTTAAAGAGAAGGTAAAAACTGCAGGTGATGAGACCAAGCTTTCAAGTAAAGAAGTTGTTGAAGAGCATAATGAACATAATCTTGAGGGCGAGAGTTCCATCTAAGCTACAATGGAGATGCCAAGGACTGGGGGCAGCAAGCAAATCAAATGATCGACAAAAGCAAACCAAAGGAAAACAAAGGCCGAAATAAGCGCAAGTGTAAGAGATAAAAAATCACCTTCGCTGAACTATTGGATAAATATCAAAAGAAGAGTGAAGAGAAGAATACTTATCGGCCAAATCATGCAAAGAAACCAAGATCACCCCCAAGGCGCAAATATGAGGAGTGGTATTGGCAAAGTGAGAATTTTAATGCAACATATCCATATCCTTATTTTGGGACGCCAATGCCAATGACGTGGATGCCTCCCGATGCTCATATAGATCCATATCCATCATGGGATAGGTATGATACAAGGGCACATTATCCATGTTATTTTAGACCATCTCACCAATATTATGCAGCTCCGAGAAGATCAACATTTGAACAATCACATGTTAAAGACCATTTCAATCATAAGGAATCAGTCTAGAGCTCAAGGAAGAAGAAAGAGGTGGTCAAGCAAGTTTACCGTGTTAAAAGAGATGGTCGTAAGAGTGCAACTTCAGATTTGATCTCAAATAAAAAAAGCCAATTAATCTGTTGACATTAGCTACTAAAGACAATGAGACAAAGCAACTAGTTATTGAGAGTCGAAGTGCCAAATCTCAAGAAAAGAAGTTGAGAGTGCACAAGGCCAAAAAGGAATTGCCATTGGTCAAAATAGAATCACAGCCGAGATGCCTTCTTGGTTTATCGTATTGGTAAAAGAAGAAATTACAAAAACTTAGTGCACAAGAACTTGAAGAAAGGAACATGGCATGGGTTCCCAAAGGAACTGCTCAAAATAAGAATTATGTGCAAGCTTCCATTACAAGAAGTGCGGCAAGGTGAAGAAGGAAAAGAGTGAAAACTATGAAGGACCAAGCCGAAGGTTTCAACATCTTTGGTCTACACATTATCCATATTTTTCAACTATGCCATTAACGCCTATGCCATGGAATTCGTCATCAGGTATGATTGGTAACCCTCAATGGGCTTATTTTAATCCATGGATGCAATGTAATTTCTTACGTCATGAAAGGGTATTACCAAGTCACTATACATTTGATTAGCTACAAGTTTATTGCTGATCCAAAAGGCCGAAATACTTGATTTGTCATTTCATTTGTTTATTTCGGCTATATGTGCTTTGAATGAAGTTTACATGGTAATGGCCAATATTTATCTATTGTCCAAAGAGTATGTCAATGCATGGCCGGTGTAGTATTCTAACATCGTCCTTAGTTCGATTGGAGAGCGAGACAAGGTACGTGCTCATGGAAATTTATATGTATGCCTATATTATGATTGAATGGAGTTGAGACATCATGACCGATGTCATTGAATATATGCTGCATAGACCAATTCATAGCTGGAGAGTTGGTTACTGGGCTTATACTTTGTTTGGATATGATTTGGCTTATGCATCTTTGAGATCTATAAAAGGCCAAATCATAGCTGATTTTATTACTGAACATCGGATTAATGTCATGCATAATATTGATATTAGCCTTGTCTCTCTGGTACTACGGAGATTATGTTTTGATGGTTCAATTCATAGCAATGGCCAAAGTGTTGGTGTTGTTTATATATCTCTTTATGGTACTATTTTTGAAGCCTCATGCCGCTTAGAATAATTTTATGCACGATTAATCAAGGCCAAATATGCATTGTTATTCGGATTGACTCTTTTACTTGCTATAGGTGCTATACATATTGAGGCTTTCAGTGATTCGTTACGATTAGTGCAATAAATATCCAAGGGTTATCAATGTTTTGACGATGATTTATATTTTATCTTGGGGTATGTCTAGATGCAAAATTTACCTTGGGTTGCATTAAAATTGTTCATATATTTAGACATGACAATTGGAGAGAGTTGGCAGAGCAAGCATCCGGCTACTATGTCTATCATGGTGTATTGCATTCTATCAATAGCCGATGCTTATTCTTGCCAACATAGGTAAGGCCGAATTAGAGCTCACCACCTCGGCCACTAATGAAACTTTTATGCAGACGAAGTAAGGATTGGAGGAAGTTCATTCTTGATTATCTGCAAAATCCTCGCGAAAGGGAGAACAATATGGTTCTGAGGATGGTTTTGATCTATGGAATCATATCAGCGGATTGTTATAGAAACTGAGAAGTTTTCACCCAAGTTTGCATCAAGAAGTTCAAACAAGCAATGGCTGATATATACTTATCGTCCGAAGAACATGCAAAATGGCCGATGGAGTGTTGACATCGTCCTTAGAACAAGCTATGCGCAAGTTATTTTTCGGCACACAATCTTTGCCGAAAAACAGGGGGGCATGTGTTGACACCAGATTTTGGCATGGTCAAAAGCATAGTTAAGAAGACCTCAAATTGAAAAGTGCTCATAGTGAGAAAGTTCCGTATCGTCAAAAGGAGAAACTTTGATATTTGGGCAATAGCCATCCGGTCTCATCTCTAAGGCCGAAGTTATGTTCGAAGTTCTGAGATTTTGTATCCAGAACACTATTCTGGTTATTACGCCCTCAAGACTGCCTCTTAACGAAAAGTGATCTACATGGATTGTCTTCGTCTTGTCGAAACGATCGATTTTTATATAAAAATTATCCAAATCAGAGTTCGTATGGAAAAGTTAGAGCAATCGGAGTGCAGCTCTGTCATGAGGCGAGATGTGGCGCGCCCTACCAGACGCATGTCTGATGGGTAGCGCGAAGGAATAGATGTTTTGCGTGACTGTTTTGGCCCAGAAGATGGCGTCGAATCGAAAAATGTTCAACATGAAAGTTGTTCGTCTTATCGAAATGGTCATATTTCTTTTGGACTCGTTTCCATCTGAAATCGTTTACCAACACAAAAAAGACCTGCAAGGTGCAGCCAGTTTAAACCGAACAGTTTTGGAAAGTTCGGATAAAACCAATCCGAATTTGATTAGGGTTTTGAACGTGAATCCAAGCCTTTTCCTTGCACGGGAAGTCCAGCCGCCTCTTATATACCTAAGGGGTGACGGCCGATTGAACAGCACACAATCGATCAATTCATCTACCATTTTTTATCTTTTATCTTTTCTCCTTAACCCTAGTTCTTCTTCTTCCTTGTTCTTTGTTCGTTCTTCTTGTTGCAGGGCGGCGATCCACGAGGCCCTAGGGGAGATCAGGTCAGCCTAGGGTAGCCCATAGCCGTCGCGCGTCAAGATAGGGTCCCTCCCGGGCATGTGGGGTTTCGGGTCCTCAAAAGCACCCGCTGGATTGCCTGCGTATCGCGCTTCCAGCCGGGTCTCCATTGACGTGAGCTGCGGTGCATCAAACCCGGCGTCGAGGGTACACGGTGATGTGTTCGTGTGCGAACAGATGCTACCGTCGTAGGGCTTCGCCTAAGCACTACGATGATATGACCGAGGTGGATTATGGTGAAGGGGGGCACCGCACACGGCTATGGGATCAATAATCAACTTGTGTGTCTATGGGGTGCCCCCTGGCCACGTATATAAAGTATGGAGGAAGGAGAAGGCCGGCCCTCATAGGGCGCACCCAAAGTGTGGAGTCCCACTAGGACTCCCTAGTCCTAGTAGGATTCCACCTCCCACATGGAATAGGAAAAAGGGAAAGAAGAAGGAGAAGGAAGGAAGGGGCGCCCCCTTTCCCTAGTCCAATTCGGACCAGTCCATGGGGAAGGGGCGCGGCCACCCTTGAGGACATTCTCTCCTTTTCCGTATGGCCCATTAAGGCCCAATACGAATTCCCGTAACACTTTGGTACTCCGAAAAATACCCGAATCACTCGGAACCTTTCCGATGTCCGAATATAGCCTTCCAATATATCGATCTTTACGTCTCAACCATTTCGAGACTCCTCGTCATGTCCCCGATCTCATCCGGGACTCCGAACAAACTTCGGTCATCAAGTCACATAACTCATAATACAAATCGTCACAGAACGTTAAGCGTGCGGACCCTACGGGTTCGAGAACTATGTAGACATGACCCACACACATCTTCGGTCAACAACCAATAGCGGAACCTGAATGCTCATATTGGCTCCTACATATTCTACAAAGATCTTTATCAGTCAAACTGCATAACAACATACATTGTTCCCTTTGTCTTCGGTATGTTACTTGCCTGAGATTCGATCGTCGGTATCCTCATACCTAGTTCAATCTCGTTACCGGCAAGTCTCTTTACTCGTTCCGTAATGCATCATCCCGCAACTAACTCATTAGTCACAGTGCATGCAAGGCTTATAGTGATGTGCATTACCGAGAGGGCCCAGAGATACCTCTCCGATACACGGAGTGACAAATCCTAATCTTGATCTATGTTGTGGCACCCCGGCTCAGAGAAAACCGGAACGCCCCATATTCTAGCCCAGAGATAGAGGTGAAGTCTTCTGGAATACGGCACTGCTTAGTATAGAACAAACCAGCTCTCTATTACAACATGAAAATGAATACAAGGGTTCCGATATTACAATGAATAACATCGGCATGGCGACACTACACCAACCACGGTTGCTCTATACAAGCAGCATAACAACTCGAAGCAGCGGAACAACTACTGGCAGCGGAACAACGAACGGTGATGATGGACTCCAATCCGCAAGGACTCTGGCTGGAATGTTTATCCTAGCTCGGGAACACGGGAACAACACCAAACAAGCAAGCAATCCAGGCGCGACCTGCAAACTGGCATGACACGCCAGGTCAGTACATTGAATGTACTTGCAAGCTCACAATAACCAGAAGCATTCAAGACAAACACCAGCATGGCAATTACAGGTTAAGAAGGAATTATCATGAGATCATCAGAAAAACATGGCATGAACAACATGAACATAATACTGCTAGAACAATATGATCATGGCATGAACAACATGAACATAATACTGCTAGAACAATAGGAGCATGACATGAACATATAAATCTGACGATACTAGCATGCAACATGGTGACACTATATGCCCCATTTATTATGTTCGGGTTACCTCGTAACCAAACGGCGATCCTTCTGGCGATCCCAACCACAACCAACACTTGGTCTCAAACAGTAATACTTCCGGCGATCACAACCATGACCAATACCTGGCCTCAAATGGTGATCCTTCCGGCGATCACAACCAACTTATCTCCTCATCGAACCGTGGTTGTTATAAAGCACATTATTATTATTATTACTGTTGACTCATAGTATGACCAACTACGAATTGGGCCCTTATCCGCGGGCGCGGCTATCGATAGATTTAATATACACTCTGCAGAGGTTAGTACATTGTACCCACACCACGGAACCCATGGCCTCGCACTCCCATTCAGGTGGACCAACAGCTGTGACGCCCCCGATTCAATCGTACACTAACCATGCACGCAAATATGTACGATCGAGATCAGGGACTCACGGGAAGATATCACAACACAACTTTAAAACATAAATAAGTCATACAAGCATCATAATACAAGCCAGGGGCCTCGAGGGCTCGAATACAAGTGCTCGATCATAGACGAGTCAGCGGAAGCAACAATATCTGAGTACAGACATAAGTTAAACAAGTTTGCGTTAAGAAGGCTAGTACAAACTGGGATACAGATCGAAAGAGGCGCAGGCCTCCTGCCTGGGATCCTCCTAACTACTCCTGGTCGTCGTCAGCGGGCTGCACGTAGTAGTAGGCACCTTCGGTGTAGTAGGGGTCGTCGTCGACGGTGGCGTCTGGCTCCTGGACTCCAGCATCTGGTTGCGACAACCAGAAAGAAAGGAAAGGGGGGAAAAGGGGGGAGAAAGCAACCGTGAGTACTCATCCAAAGTACTCGCAAGCAAGGAACTACACTACATATGCATGGGTATATGTGTAAGGAGGCCATATTAGTGGACTGAACTGCAGAATGCCAGAATAAGAGGGGGATAGCTAGTCCTATCGAAGACTACGCTTCTGGCAGCCTCCGTCTTACAGCATGTAGAAGAGAGTAGATTGAAGTCCTCCAAGTAGCATCTCCAAGTAGCATCTCCAAGTAGCATCTCCAGTAGCATCGCATAGCATAATCCTACCCGGCGATCCTCCCCTCATCGCCCTGTGGAAAAGCGATCACCGGGTTATCTGTGGAACTTGGAAGGGTGTGTTTTATTAAGTATCCGGTTCTAGTTGTCATAAGGTCAAGGTACAACTCCAAGTCGTCCTGTTACCGAAGATCACGGCTATTCGAATAGATTAACTTCCCTGCAGGGGTGCACCAACTTACCCAACACGCTTGATCCCATTTGGTCGGACACACTTTCCTGGGTCATGCCCGGCCTCGGAAGATCAACACGTCGCAGCCCCACCTAGGCAAAACAGAGAGGCCAGCACGCCGGTCTAAACCTAAGCGCACAGGGGTCTGGGCCCATCGCCCATAGCACACCTGCACGTTGCGAGGGCGGCCGGAAGCAGACCTAGCCTAGCAGGCGTTCCAGTCCAATCCGGCGCGCGCCGCTCCGTCGCTGACGTCTGAAGTGCTTCGGCTGATACCACGACGTCGGGATACCCATAACTACTCCCACGTAGATGGTTAGTGCGTAGAGGCTCGTAGCCGACTTAGATCAAATACTAAGATCTCGTTAAGCGTGTTAAGTATCCGCGAACGCCGAACAGGGCCAGGCCCACCTCTCACCCAGGTAGTCTCAACCTGCCCTGTCGCTCCACCACAAAGTAACAGTCGAGGACCGTCGGGAACCCAGGCCCACCTCTACCGGGATGGAGGCACCTGTCCTTTCAGCCCCCATCTTCGAACAGTATCACAGGTAATGTAACAGTGTAAAGTATATTGCCCGTGATCACCTCCCGAAGTGATCACAGCCCAGTAGTATAGCATGGCAGACGGACAAGAGTGTAGGGCCACTGATGGAACACTAGCATCCTATACTAAGCAGTAGGATAGCAGGTAAAGGTAACAACAGTAGTAGCAAGGACAGGCTATGCAGCAGTATAGGATTAACTGAAAGCAGTAACATGCTACACTACTCTAATGCAAGCAGTATAGAGAAGAGTAGGCGATATCTGGTGATCAAAGGGGGGGGGCTTGCCTGGTTGCTCTGGCAAGGAGGGGTCATCTTCGGTGTAGTCGAACACACGGACATCGGCATCGGTCTCAGAGTCTACCGGAAAGAAGTAACGAAGGGGGAACACAATAAATAACAGAGCAATCAAATGTAACACAAAGCAAGACGCGGCAATATGCGGTGCTAGGGGTGACCTAACGTAGTGGTAGGTGATATCGGCGAAGGGGGGAAACATCTGGGAAAGTATCCCCGGTGTTTCGCGTGTTCGGGCAGAGGTACCGGAGGGGGAAAGTTGCGTGTTCGGTATGCTAGGGGCATGTGGCGGACGAACGGGCTGCGTATCCGGATTCGTCTCGTCGTTCTGAGCAACTTTCATGTAGAAAGTATTTTCATCTGAGCTACGGTTTATTTTATATTAATTTTAAAAGATTTAAATCATTTTCAGGATTTATTTAACTATTTAATTTCAACATTATCCAGAATAGTGTTTGCTGACGTCATCATGTTGTCAGCATGACGTCAGCAGTCAACAGGGGTTGACTGGGTCAATCTGACGTGTGGGTCCAGTGGGACACACCTGTCTTACTCTGTTTAGGTAACTAGGGTTTAGTTAAACTTATTACTGCTCAGTTAGACTAACAGGTTAATTTAGACTAATTAAGTAGGAGTAATTAACTTAATTAATTTAGTTAATTAATTAATTAATTAAATTCATTTTTATTTTTATTTTTATTATTATGAATTCCTTAATTCTTCCTTCTTTTTTAACGTTCTAAGGGCGTGGGCCCCATCTGTCATTGTTAAGGGGGGGGGTCTTAGCAGGCGCTGGTGCTGGCGGTTAACGGGGCGGGTGCCTGAACGAGGGGCGAACCGGGCCGCATCGAGGGGCATGGGCGCTAGCGCGTGCCGGCGGCCAGGGCAGGGCTCGCCGGCCGGCCGTTTCCGGCGAAGGAAACCGGCGCAGGAGGGGGTCGCCAGAGGCAGCAGCAGGCGCGCTGCGGCCTCGTGCGAGGTGGCAGGTGCGGAGCGAAGGCAGCAGGACGGTGCGAGGCGGCGGCCGAAGCAAGAACTTGAGGGGGGCGGTGCGAGGAGCACGCACGCAAAGCTCTGAAGGGCTAGGTAGCTCCCACGCGATGCCAGAAGCACCATGGTGTGCTTGCCTGAGCCAGAGGAGGACTACAGCAGCGGCAACAAGCACGATGGCGGGCCTGCCAGGGGGAGAGAGGGGAAGGGAAGGGGGCTCACATAGCCCTGTAGTTGAGCGAGGCATGCTCGAGGAGGAGGACGAGGAAGGGGTGGCATCCGAGTTACCGGCGATGAGTGCAGCGGGGCGACGGGGTCGAGGGCGCGGCGCAGGAACGGCGGCCTCGGCACGGGGCGAGGAGGAGGCCGAGGCACACGGGGCGATGGCGCCGTCGGCGGAGACCTCAGGCGACTGGCACGCCGGCGAGGTGGAGCTCCATCGCGGCAAGGGGGTCGGGCGCTAGGTGGCTCCGGTGAGGCTCGCGGAGCTCCAGGCGGCGGTGGACGGCGACGGGCGGGCGCCGCGTGGCTTGGGGAGGCCGTCGAGGAGGAGGTCGAGGAGGTCCAGCGTGGGGAGGAGACGAGGAGGCGCCGGTGTGGACGGGCGTAGGGATGAGGCGGCGAGGTCGGGCCCCCATGCCCCGATCCGATCTGGATCGGGGGAAGGCAGAGGAGGGGGGCGAGTGGGAGTAGTGGGGGGTGGCGCTAGGTCACGGGGAGGGGAGGAGGCCTAGTAGGCCAAGGGGTGCAGGAGTGGGTCGGCTGGGCCGACTGGCTCCTTCGGCCAACTGGGCTAAGGCCCAGTCGGGGGGGGGGGGGGTGTCTTTTATTTCTTTTTCTTTTTCTACAGTTTTTATTTTATATTTGCTCTAGTTTGTTAATTGCTTAACCACCAAAAGACTTTTGTAAATCATGTAGCTTGTCACATGAACATCATTGCATTATATAGCAACAATGCCACAAAAGTTGAAGGTCTTCCGAAAAGGTTTAATTATTTTTAGAAAGTGAAAAGGCCAAGTGATGTGATGTTGGTCCACTGTTTTAATTCCTAGGGGCATTTCTGGAGCTTCTAAAGTGTTGGTTTTATTTTTATAACAGCTTTGGTAATTTTTGCAATATTGTGAACATTTTAGTTTTTAGCGTTTGAAAACTTTTGTTGTTTGTTTTTATTTTAAATTTTAATTTGGATCGGTGTCGAACTAAAATGATATTAGCACAGAGACCGGGGTGACGTGGCATCGCTAACGTGGGATTACTGTAGCCTGATTATCCGGGCGTCACAATTCTCCTCCACTACAAGAAATCTCGTCCCGAGATTTAAGCGGTAGTGAAAGGGGGGAAGGTTTGGTAACGAATCTAGCGAGTCTTCTCATCCTGGCTTGCTCTTCTCGAAGAGGTTGATCCATTACATTGATGTCTTTATTTCTCTGCTCCAGGTCATCATGATCAATTCATCATCCTTTCTTCGGGGTCTCCATCGTCCTACGAACGCGACCAAGGGGAAAAACTTCGGAAGAACGCGTCTCCACAAAGCTGGGCATCTGACGGTGAACTCAATGGGAAGTACACAAGGTACCCCACGAGTTGTATTTCAGTGAATTTGTTGAGTGCAATATACGATGGTACCAAAGTTTCAAACGGTTAGGCAATCATTCGATGACTAGACAGAAGCTGGAATGGGGGCTTGAACCACAAGAATAACATGGTGTTTGATTCCAGGATGAACAATGGTATAGCATTCAGCTCGTGAATCACATACGAAGGCAGGTGCAAAGGATACATTAGAATCCGGTTTATAAAGAAGAGTCAGGTTTCGATCCTGTGGAACTGTGGGTTATGGGCCCACCATGTGGGGTAAAATCAGGAAGGGTGCCAACATTTGCACGGTCATGATAGCAAGGCAGGTCAGAGGATAGCATGTCAGTTATGTTGGCAACAACGCTGGTACCAAGGGCGAGGGACGAAGAGAACCATTTTCCTGCTCATTAAGATGAGGCGGACCAATAGGCAAAGTTCTCGTCCATCGGCGGCTACCGGAATGTCATCAACAATAGTATCAAGGTCTTTCTGACAGAGTTGTACACCGAGGTGTTTACAAAAGCGGTGACTTATTACTGCTTAGATCATATGGATCACAAGGGAGGTTAAACCAAACAATGGAAAGGAAAATATGATTACCAGGTTAAACAGAACAATGGAAGGGAAAATGTGTTTAAACACATATTTCAAGGGTATATCCTTCCCAAGGGCAATTAGAGCATGATATCCAAGACAGGATATAATGTAGAAAACTCTTTAGGTACGGGAGAGAATTTTCATGACATTACCCATACAGCGGTGTTTGGATAATTGAGCAGGAAACATTTAACATTGGGCTTCAAATGTTCCTGTTGAAAATAGGAGTACCATAGACATGCTTCGAGATAGCATTGACATGGTCAACAGGTGAAGGTCAGACTTTGGAAACAAAAAGGATCCATCAGGAACAACTTATAGAATAAATCTTACAATTTCCTCACGGAAGAATGACTAACCTTGCCAAAAGGAAACTATAACAATAGGTCCTCCGGCCAGGTGTGCTAGGCATGACATCATCTTACCGGGTCATATAAAGACCAATGTTATAACTCTTGGAAATATGTTCCAACCATCATATCTGACCAAGATTCAGATCTGATCGGTGTCAAAATACCTCAGACTCAGGATGGCTGAGAGGAAAAGGTGTAATACAAATTGACGAGATGACATTGTAAAATTCTCGGGAAATGAACTAGGGGAGCGGGTTCCTGAAACAATAGTTCATTATTAAACCAGGGATGGGATGAGGAGGTGGTTGATGGGCTCAGAGACAATTCATCGAGAATTCCAAACAGATGGTTGTCCGCAATAATGTGAACAAGAAGATGACACGTGTCAACTCAAATGATATAATGTTATATGCTCGAGTAAAACATACACCATCAATCATTAGTTGAAAGGTGTGCCCGAAATATGACCTTAGGCAACAAGATCCATGTTAGAGTGACGATTCAATAACCAACAGCCTAAGAACGAATTGTCGATCGTTAACTTCAAAGCAATAGGGTTGCTAGAAGTACATAACTCAAACAACATCGATATATCGGTATCCCGGTTAAAAACAACACGAGGACCAAGGAAGAATGGTGATGCTGAGAAGTATCATCATACCGAGAATTCCTTAAGTGGTGGAGCAGTCCTCACAATATCCTTGATATTAAAAGATGGTAATACTCCAAGGTAAAGAAGAACAAATGTTGGATAGCAGGGATCTCAAGGTATAACACAAAATGCGAACAAGTTTGTGTTGAACGGAAGGGAATAAAGTGGTCGATGATAACACAAATCATCGAGGGCAAGGACGGTATTCTCTTCATGAATCCGATTGATATCCTGGAAGAGCTCATAAGGTTGATGAAGATCACGACATATTTGTCGAGAGGTTTCAAGAAGATGTAATCAATTAGCGACGATGTCAAAGGAATGATGAAGCGAAAGGTTATTGGAACAATGGGTATGACACAAACTCGAAATCAAGCTTGTTGTTCAAGGCAAAATGATATGATGAGGAAAATCGACATAAGCTTAGCTCATCGTCGACAATTTGTGCTTCAGGAAGAAGGACCAGGTAGCACAGTTAAATTTAGCACGATAATGATATAGCCGATCAGGCTAGGAATGGCGTGATCGGGTAGAAACTCGTACTTAAAGAAGATTATCAAGAGTTGTTGAACCATAGTGCAGACTCGTTTCAGTTATTGGTGTCTTTGAGTGTTTAATAACTTAGAGCCCATGAAAAACTGTAATCAGTGAGAATGTAGCACTTGATGAAGAACTCACGAGAAGTTATACAGTTCCACGATAATCTCGAGATACCAGGGGGTAATACTCGAAGACGGATCAAAGTAGAGGTTGGACTAGGTATTGATCCGCAAAAGACAAATGTTTAAACTTGCCCGAGAAATGGGAACAAAGAATAACAATATGGTAGAAACCATAACTACAAGGGGTCCAATTTAATGACACCGAAAGAATTACTCGAATGAGTAAATATTAGGCAAGAAGCTTCCATGATAAGTTCCACATCGGGTCCATGGGCATGAACACAGAGTTCAAGGTCGACTCCCACTTCTCCAATGCATACCCTTTCATTCACTTCTCGCTTTCGATGAAGTTGTAGTGTTGAAATATTATCTGGCTAAACACCAGAAGAGTATGACTCGTGAAAACTCTCGGGTGCATACGGTTAGGGAAGGCATAGGTTCAACCCATAGGGGCATCTTAGGAACATATACCACAAACATCAGGAGTAATTATCACCAGCTCGAAAGTAGAGCATGGTTGACAAAGCAGAGGATACAATTTACCAAAGGTGTTATATACCCGTGGAAAAGCTCACAAGGTTATTGAATATGAAGGACGATGTCGGACGAAATCCAACAATGGATCGGGCGATCCACAATGGAGCCGATGTGAGTATCGGTACTCCAGAAAGAATGCACATGCATCATATTATAGAACATCGGAATAATTCGATGCTTAGATAACAAAGGAATTATGATTTCCAAAACAAATGATCAGAAGCAGACGCTCTGATCAAGGATGGATAAGTTGGATAGACAAGAGGCACAATTGACGACAAATAGTTTGGTCGAGAACCAGCTCATGTTCAAAATGACGTCTGAGCCGGAAAGATAATTTAGAAGGGTTGATAGATGATTGCGTGCATTCGCACTCCTGTTGAATCAATAGGATCAAAATGACGGTGTCTAGGGATACTAACGAATATTGCCAGACATATGGAAAGCATCCATAATGCAAGCAGACAAGTATTGCAGAGCAATAAGCTACTGAGGAATTTTGGAGGATCAAATAGTATTTCAAAGACCATTGTGAAACACATGAATCAACTGGGTATGAGTGGATACTCGATAAGGGCGAGAAATTATCCGTAGGGGTATTCAGGTGGAAAGGAACTGCAAGGCAGTAGGCACAAAGTATTCTCGGATCAATAGAGAGAATTTCAGGGGTATCTTCCAATGACAAGATCAACTAGGAACAAAAGTAAGAACGACAGATGTATGTATTTATCCATAGGGATATTTTGGTGGTAGGGAATTGCAAAAGCAACGGACACAAATTCTCGGGTTACAGCGGAGAGTATCTTCAGGGTCTTCACGTGCAGCAGACGATCATCGGTAATAAGGGGCTCTCCGGGTAAAAGTGATAACGAGATCCTAATGTTAGATTTAGCAAAATTCATTTAACCCGAATAGAAAAGAGTTCAGAGTCCCAGAGTGAAGGTCGAGGAATAAAAGATCCTACTACCACCCAATGGCGACGTGGGCCCATGGGCCGCACAGCCATGTTAGTAAAATAGTTTTGTAATATCTAGACTCGACTTCGGCCAAGGAGTTGAAAAGGGGATTCCTACAGGCAGTCGGCTCTGATACCAACTTGTGACGCCCCCGATTCAATCGTACACTAATCATGCACGCAAATATGTACGATCAAGATCAGGGACTCACGAGAAGATATCACAACATAACTCTAAAACATAAATAAGTCATACAAGCATCATAATACAAGCCAGGGGCCTCGAGGGCTCGAATACAAGTGCTCGATCATAGACGAGTCAGCGGAAGCAACAATATCTGAGTACAGACATAAGTTAAACAAGTTTGCCTTAAGAAGGCTAGTACAAACTGGGATACAGATCGAAAGAGGCGCAGGCCTCCTGCCTGGGATCCTCCTAACTACTCATGGTCGTCGTCAGCGGGCTGCACGTAGTAGTAGGCACCTCCGGTGTAGTAGGGGTCGTCGTCGACGGTGGCGTCTGGCTCCTGGACTCCAGCATCTGGTTGCGACAACCAGAAAGAAAGGAAAGGGGGGAAAAGGGGGGAGAAAGCAACCGTGAGTACTCATCCAAAGTACTCGCAAGCAAGGAACTACACTACATATGCATGGGTATATGTGTAAGGAGGCCATATTAGTGGACTGAACTGCAGAATGCCAGAATAAGAGGGGGATAGCTAGTCCTATCGAAGACTACGCTTCTGGCAGCCTCCGTCTTACAGCATGTAGAAGAGAGTAGATTGAAGTCCTCCAAGTAGCATCTCCAAGTAGCATCTCCAGTAGCATCACATAGCATAATCCTACCCGGCGATCCTCCCCTCGTCGCCCTGTGGAAAAGCGATCACCGGGTTGTCTGTGGAACTTGGAAGGGTGTGTTTTATTAAGTATCCGGTTCTAGTTGTCATAAGGTCAAGGTACAACTCCAAGTCGTCCTGCTACCGAAGATCACGGCTATTCGAATAGATTAACTTCCCTGCAGGGGTGCACCAACTTACACAACACGCTTGATCCCATTTGGCCGGACACACTTTCCTGGGTCATGCCCGGCCTCGGAAGATCAACACGTCGCAGCCCCACCTAGGCAAAACAGAGAGGCCAGCACGCCGGTCTAAACCTAAGCGCACAGGGGTCTGGGCCCATCGCCCATAGCACACCTGCACGTTGCGAGGGCGGCCGGAAGCAGACCTAGCCTAGCAGGCGTTCCAGTCCAATCCGGCGCGCGCCGCTCCGTCGCTGACGTCTGAAGTGCTTCGGCTGATACCACGACGTCGGGATACCCATAACTACTCCCACATAGATGGTTAGTCCGTAGAGGCTCGTAGCCGACTTAGATCAAATACTAAGATCTCGTTAAGCGTGTTAAGTATCCGCCAACGCCGAACAGGGCTAGGCCCACCTCTCACCCAGGTAGTCTCAACCTGCCCTGTCGCTCTGCCAAAAAGTAACAGTCGGGGACCGTCGGGAACCCAGGCCCACCTCTACCGGGATGGAGCCACCTGTCCTTTCAGCCCCCATCTTCGAACAGTATCACAGGTAATGTAACAGTGTAAAGTATATTGCCCGTGATCACCTCCCGAAGTGATCACAGCCCAGTAGTATAGCATGGAAGACGGACAAGAGTGTAGGGCCACTGATGGAACACTAGCATCCTATACTAAGCAGTAGGATAGCAGGTAAAGGTAACAACAGTAGTAGCAAGGACAGGCTATGCAGCAGTATAGGATTAACTGAAAGCAGTAACATGCTACACTACTCTAATGCAAGCAGTATAGAGAAGAGTAGGCGATATCTGGTGATCAAAGGGGGGGGGGCTTGCCTGGTTGCTCTGGCAAGGAGGGGTCATCTTCGGTGTAGTCGAACACACGGACATCGGCATCGGTCTCAGAGTCTACCGGAAAGAAGTAACGAAGGGGGAACACAATAAATAACAGAGCAATCAAATGTAACACAAAGCAAGACGCGGCAATATGCGGTGCTAGGGGTGACCTAACGTAGTGGTAGGTGATATCGACGAAGGGGGGAAACATCCGGGAAAGTATCCCCGGTGTTTCGCGTGTTCGGGCAGAGGTACCGGAGGGGGAAAGTTGCATGTTCGGTATGCTAGGGGCGTGTGGCTGACAAACGGGCTGCGTATCCGGATTCGTCTCGTCGTTCTGAGCAACTTTCATGTAGAAAGTATTTTCATCTGAGCTACGGTTTATTTTATATTAATTTTAAAAGATTTAAATCATTTTCAGGATTTATTTAACTATTTAATTTCAACATTATCCAGAATAGTGTTTGCTGCCATCATCATGACGTCAGCATGACGTCAGCAGTCAACAGGGGTTGACTGGGTCAATCTGACGTGTGGGTCCAGTGGGACCCACCTGTCATACTCTGTTTAGGTAACTAGGGTTTAGTTAAACTTATTACTGCTCAGTTAGACTAACAGGTTAATTTAGACTAATTAAGTAGGAGTAATTAACTTAATTAATTTAGTTAATTAATTAATTAATTAAATTCATTTTTATTTTTATTTTTATTTTTATGAATTCCTTAATTCTTCCTTCTTCTTTTCAACGTTCTAAGGGCGTGGGCCCCAGCTGTCATTGTCAAGGGGGGGGGTCTTAGCAGGCGCTGGTGCTGGCGGTTAACGGGGCGGGTGCCGGAACGAGGGGCGAACCGGGCCGCATCGAGGGGCACGGGCGCTAGCGCGCGCCGGCGGCCAGGGCAGGGCTCGCCGGCCGGCCGTTTCCGGCGAAGGAAACCGGCGCAGGAGGGGGTCGCCAGAGGCAGCAGCAGGCGCGCTGCGGCCTCGTGCGAGGCGGCAGGTGCGGAGCGAAGGCAGCAGGACGGTGCGAGGCGGAGGCCGAAGCAAGAACTTGAGGGGGGCGGTGCGAGGAGCACGCACGCAAAGCTCTGAAGGGCTAGGCAGCTCCCACGCGATGCCAGAAGCACCGTGGTGTGCTTGCCTGAGCCAGAGGAGGACTACAGCAGCGATAACAAGCACGACGACGGGCCTGCCAGGGGGAGAGAGGGGAAGGGAAGGGGGCTCACATAGCCCTGTAGTTGAGCGAGGCATGCTCGAGGAGGAGGACAAGGAAGGAGCGAGACCTCAGGCGACTGGCATGCCGGCGAGGTGGAGCTCCATCGCGGCAAGGGGGTCGGGCGCTAGGTGGCTCCGGTGAGGCTCGCGGAGCTCCAGGCGGCGGTGGACGCCGACGGGCGGGCGCCGTGTGGCTTGGGGAGGCTGTCGGGGAGGAGGTCGAGGAGGTCCGGCGTGGGGAGGAGACGAGGAGGCGCCGGTGTGGACGGGCGTAGGGATGAGGCGGCGAGGTCGGGGCCCCATGCCCTGATCCGATCTGGATCGGGGGAAGGCAGAGGAGGGGGGAGAGTGGGAGTAGTGGGGGGTGGCGCTAGGTCACGGGGAGGGGAGGAGGCCTAGTAGGCCAGGGGGTGCAGGAGTGGGTCGGCTGGGCCGACTGGCTCCTTCGGCCAACTGGGCTAAGGCCCAGTCGGGGGGGGTGTCTTTTATTTCTTTTTCCTTTTCTACAGTTTTTATTTTATATTTGCTCTAGTTTGTTAATTGCTTAACCACCAAAAGACTTTTGTAAATCATGTAGCTTGTCACATGAACATCATTGCATTATATAGCAACAATGCCACAAAAGTTGAAGGTCTTCCGAAAAGGTTTAATTATTTTTAGAAAGTGAAAAGGCCAAGTGATGTGATGTTGGTCCACTGTTTTAATTCCTAGGGGCATTTCTGGAGCTTCTAAAGTGTTGGTTTTATTTTTATAACAGCTTTGGTAATTTTTGCAATATTGTGAACATTTTAGTTTTTAGCATTTGAAAACTTTTGTTGTTTGTTTTTATTTTAAATTTTAATTTGGATCGGTTTTGAACTAAAACGATATTAGCACAGAAACCAGGGTGACGTGGCATCGCTAACATGGGATTACTGTAGCCTGATTATCCGGGCGTCACAACAGCGTTCCGACAAAACCGATCTACTCACATGACACTCTCCCGGCCACTCTGACTCACTCCCCACTGGGCTAGTCCTGGGTGGCCCCGTGTCTACCAAAGACACAATGACCACCATCGTGGCCAAACATAAGCGGTCCCAAACGAGGACCCGGATCCATGACAACAACAACAACAACAATGGGCACACAAGGTTATGTCTGCTTACCGGGCCAGGGTACCACACGCCCATAACCTTCCCTCATTGGAGGCACCGGCGAGAGGCACGACAATAGGTCCATTTAGGACCTTCCCATAAAGGTAAGCGTGGTTGCACTTGTCAGTTCGATATGGTGGCACCATGACTCGGCCAACAGTTGTTCAAGGTCAATTTAATCCGGTTAAACTTGAATGCAAATATGTTGAGCCATGATAAAATAACATGATGCAATTACAATGCATGAGCATGATTTCAACATAATCATGAGGGTACCACATAACTATCCACCATATCAACAATGAATCATATCCAACTGAGCATGGCATACTAACTAGCATGAACATCACAAGTACATACTTCTCCGAAACATAGCATGACCACTAGCATCAACAATAAATATCATGCAGGAACATATCAACAATGCCATCATGCAAGCATGTGACCAACTGGATGCAATGGAACATGCATAACAACGGTACTCGGGACAGACGGCAGTCATGCACCGAAGACCATTACCAACATCAACATGTACTACTAGCAAGCGTAAGCATATGAAAGGAATACTAGCAACTAATAGGGCATGACAACCAGTTGCATAACAACATAGCAAGAAAGTAAGCACTAACCAAGAATCATTACCGAACAACGATAACCATATTTTAAACAAGCAAACATTTAATAAATATTCAATTTGAAAACCATGGCTACTGCATGAATATCATGCAAGTGGGTATTGTGGCTTGCCTGGGGTGACGGAGACTCCGGGAAGAAGTGCGGTGAAGCCGCGGAACGAAACGTCGGACAGTTCTTTCTCGAAGGGATGATTAGAGGCATGGGTAAAATGGTTATTTTCACTGTGAAACCACCTAGTGAAAATGTTACCAAAAGATAGAGCTTGGCGGTACAAAGAAGTGAGCGTTGGTTTCACCTCAATCGGAGTTACGGTTGCAGAGTTATGAGGTGTAGAAGATCAGGGATCAATCTGTGAAAGTTTTCATCACCAACAAGCCCCTGAGTGGATAAGGCAGAAACATATTTGAGGAAATACGCTTTCTGACTTAGAAAATGTACTTCAGGCCGAAGTAGAAACATAATACGCTTTCAGATAGAAGAAAACATACTCTAGGCAATACGCTTCCACTTGCCACGTGGGATGGAGGGGGTGTGCCACTATGCGTGGGGTCGGGGACAGGCGGGGCCCAGTGGCAGGGGCGCTGGCCTCGTCTTCTTCCTCCTGCTCGGACTCCCCGAGC
Organism: Triticum aestivum; assembly: GCF_018294505.1. NCBI lineage: Eukaryota > Viridiplantae > Streptophyta > Magnoliopsida > Poales > Poaceae > Triticum > Triticum aestivum. The sequence goes on along the minus strand of NC_057800.1, from coordinate 554,193,676 downwards.
GAGGCACAGGAGCGGCGAGGTAGGGCGTTGGCCGGCGATGGGGCGGGCTGCTCTGGCCATCTCCCACCCGGCCAAGACCACCGGCGGTTGCGGGGCTGTTCGGCGCACCCGTCCAGAGGCAAAGGGGGCGCCTGGGAGGAGTGGAGGACGCGGGGACGGAGGAGAACCGAGAGGCAGGGCGGCCGATGGTGGTGATGGGCAGGGGTCTCCGACGGCGGGGAGGCGAGGTGGAGGGCTTGGGGAGGCTCGCCGGAGAGTGGTCGACATCGTGGGGGTGTGAGGAGGGGGAGAGGAGGCTCGGGATGGCCGGATGGAGCGGCGGCCGAGAGGTGAGGCGCCGACGAAGCTCCGGGAGGCGCGGATAGAGGCACTCCAGCGTCGAACGAGTGGGTTGGGGAGGACCGCGGGAATGAGGGGAACACGCAGGAGGTGGCTAGAGGAGGAGAGGTGGACTATGCTCGCCGAATCAAGAAGAAACCGCGGCGGCCATGGCGGACATAGGTGATCCAAGGCGAGGTGGGGGAACTCCTGTGGGCTAGAGAGGCGAGGGATGAGTGAATGAGTTGCAGGAGAGCTCGGGTCATGCTTATATAGCCGAGGGGAAGGTTCTGGAGCTCACAAGCGAGCTTGAGCAGTGCTCTGATGGTGGACAGAGGCTGGGCATGGCACGGGAATTGTTCTAGCGGCGCATTGATGGTGAACCACGATGAAGCAGCGACGTAGGGCGATGCAGTCGAGCACGGGCGAGCTCCAAGAAATGAATGGAGGTCGAGACGAGGAGGGAGGAGACGAGAACAGTGGCCGGAACAAGCCAGAGCACGCGTTCAACCATGACGCAAGCGTGATCACCACATGCACTGGCGCAAGCGACGCTCTTTGGCATGGCCAACCATGTCCAATGGATTGACTTCGTGACCTTAGTCAAAATGAGGAAATAAATCGGTCCAGGGGCAAAGAAGACATTTGCACTTAGCTCCAAAGTAAATCAGTAAGAAGGTGTTTGTAACTCTCTGTGGTTAAACCAGCTTGGTAACGCGGTAAAGAGTTTGTCTGGCGATGATCACACGCTAAGGTGATTTTGATCACCAAAAATCAGACTAAGAGGAGGAGTTTAGATGAGGGTTGCTATAGAAAGTGCAAAACTGGCTAGAATTAGGGATTTGGATGATACACATACATACTTGATTTCTGTGAGCTGAAATTTGTCATAGAGGGGTTATATGATGGTATGAAGCTGCTGTACAAGTTTCATGCCATTTGGAAATACCAAAGTGGCACTTGCTTCACAAAGCTTCATTCTAGATAGAAACTTGGAAAAATTGACAGGGCAATTGGATTAACTAATTGAGCTAAAACTTGGTGGAAAGAGTTGATATAGGTAGAAGCATGTCCTGGTAAAGTTTCAACTCAATTGAAGCAATATAAAATATAGTTGCTTCACAAATGAAAAATCTGACCAGAAACTAAGATTTGGAGCTGGGCTCACATAGATGAGTTGCATGAGCTCATATTTGGTGGAGAGTCATGATGTGATCATATGCAGTACCTTGCAAAATTGCAACTCATTCGGATATGCCTAGCTTGTACTTCCTTCACGATCACTTCCCTCGGACAAGAACTTTGAAAAATTGCTCAGGAATATTTACTAGTAAAATTGAGTTTAATTTTGGCACAGGTCAATTATTTGGAAAGTACAATATGTCCAAGAAGTTTGGGTTCAAATGGGCAAATATAAATAGCACTTGCTTCACAATGTGCCATTTAGGACAGAATAGGAAATGAATTTATTGAGCATGATGGGAAACATGGCCAATGATATATTTTGCCATATTTGAGGGATATATTACCCAAACAATTTATGAGAATTATTTGGTAATTTTAGAAGTGACCGAAATATATGTTGCTTCACAACCTAGGGTTTTAAGGGTTATTCCTTTATCAGAAAAGGAATATTCCCAACAAAAGAATTTTGGGTTAGGTCAAGGTTGGAAATGACATGATCTTGGGACGATGAAGAGGGTGACAAGACACTATAAAACCTAGGAAGACATGATCTTCCCAAGTTTCAGAAGCACATAGCCACGGAAAAGCAAAACAAAACAGGAAATCCAAGAAAATCAAACGAAAAAGAAAAGGGCAAGAATCCAGGCTGTTACAAACCTTCCCCCCTTAAAGAAATCTCGTCCTCGAGATTTGGTTGCTCAGGGTTAAATAATCTTTCTAACTTGAAGAAACCGTTTCCAACTCAGGTTTCTTTTATTCATTCTTATATAATATTTCCACTGAATTGGATCTAACTGACTGTCTTGATCTGGGGTGGTTTGCTTCGCCGTATCTGACATTCTGACATGATGTACCTCATATGTTCCTGTTTATAATGACTCAAATTTTCTTTTCATATTTGTTGGCTAAGCTAGCATCCGAAATATTATTTTTACGGACATACTTGTCCTTCTTGATATTGATCCTTGCTGGAAATGTTATTCTAGTATCGAGTACCGAGAATATTCCACGGAGTTGGGGAACATATCTTCCCGTGGAACAAAGAATCTCTTCTACCCAGGCATCGGTTTCCTCGAATATATGCATGCCTTCGGGGTTCAAAATAGTGAGGTGGAGCATACCTATTTTGCTAACGGATTCTGACATCTTGCAGGAGTTTCTGACTTATCTTGACTGGCTTCACAGTCTTGAGTATCCAAGTTGTACCAAAGGTTTGACTGTCACTTGTCGTGACTGACAGAAAAATGCACCATCTCCTGATGATAAGATTTGCAGACTTGACTGGCGGTGATCTTGGCAAAGAATCCCGTCCACACAGGCTATTCTTTTAATTGCTTCCCCTATGCGAGAGATAACAATCCTCAAAGTATATGTTTTCACACTGATTCTTCATTTTTGCCAGTATCTCCCTGGGAATAACAGTCTGTGCGATGCTCCATAGCGGGTGTTGAGGTCAATATATTGAGCTATCCATGAGTCTGACTGGACAGACTCGGGTATTCAATGCTGACAGTTCTGAGCATACTGTGGACTGAGCTGGTTGCCTCGCTATGAGGTCCTTACCACTATGGAGTATACCTCTTAGGTGGATCTTTGCTTGGGTTTGCCGTGGAATAAGACGGTCTTGGGCATCCACATTTTTCACATAATAACCGGCATCCCTGTATTGTGGGTCTTTCTCTTTCATTATTAATTTCTTCATCTGGATTTTCAATGAAAGAGCAGGGCCTTATATATACCCTTGATTATTTTCGCGGCCCTGAATACTGTTACGTACAATATCTGGCAATCATACCTTGGTCTGGTTCATGTTTTGAGCCTCGGTATATTTATCCGGCTCACGTGTGGTTATACAGATCTCAATACAGTTGTGGATTATGTCGGACAGTGACAGGGTTAATAACATCATATTGTTGGATGTGCGGGACTGATCTTGATAATCACTGCCAAGATTATTGTCTCAATGTTGCCTTTCCTTCAAGCCTTGTTGATTATGGCATCCCCCACTGGTTTTTGTTTCTTGAATAACCGGTGAGGTTGTCAGATGTGTACCGTGAATTCTTCCTTGTGCGAGAGACTTGCATGGACTTGGCAGCACGCTGAATGAACTAATATCTGATTCTTGAGGCATACCTCTGACCAATTTTTGTTCCATACCAACTATTGCAGATATGCCACTTGGAAAACACTGCCATATGCTGATACTTCATAATTTAATGTCTTGTATTAGTGACGTACAGAAGAGGACTGGGCAACTTGCGTCTGGAAACAACCGGGGTATCGTGCTAAGGAAGATTGGGTGTCTTGCGCTCGAAGCCTTCGGTGGATATCTTATTGAGGAAAACGGGGTACCGTACCTCATAAGCTTCCCCCCTTAAAGACTTTGCTAGGGAAGACTCGGTACCTTATGCCAGAAGCTTTTGCAGTATTTTATCGAGAAGACTGAATATCTTGCATGGGAATCCATTCATACCCTACCGATGCCGGCTGGGAACCTTATCTTTGTACACTTCGTCCATAAATTGTGGAGATGGACGGAACTGATTTTCTTGGTGAATGGAATGACATATATATTTTTGTCAATCTGGCAGCTGATTATTTGTATGGCAAGAATTGTCCGACTGTCCTTACTGAATTCACCGTGCATTTTGACTGACTTCTGGGTGTCGCAATGTTTTAATTTTGCCTTACGGCAGATTCAATCATGGTGCATAGCCCATACCTTTGACTTGAAATGCATGGTTGATCCAATTTTGTCCTCTTTCTGATTTAATCTTTGCTGCGATAAAGTGTATCTCTGACAAGTACTTGTTGCTAAAAGTCTGATCAAAATACAATTTGTATCCGGACGGATGTGTGCAATACAATGCTGTCGGCTGAAAACCTCATTGCTTTTAACTGAATTTCTTGGTGTATATACTGCTTACGGCTTCTTCTGATCCGGTGTCGGTCGAGGAGTAATTTCCATAAGGGGGTAACACCGAGGATTCAAAACAAAGAAGCACGAGAAAACGATTCATTGCAATAAAGCACACAGCAAACAAGCTACAAAGTTGCTCCACACAAACACACACAAGCATGATACTACAGTGGATGCACAAGTGCTACACGAAGGACTACACCCTACGCTTGAGAAAACGCTCGTGAACTGACGAGGAAGCTAAGGGAGTAGCGAGTGGAACTGCTGATTCCGAAACTCTAGATGGACGAGGCGGAGGGGTTGGAGAAACTGGCGGAGACCGAGGTAAAGCGGCACCAAGCAATCTCTTGGCTTGAATGGTGTCTCGGACTAACTCGGAAATAAGAAGACACTCGGATTTCATGTAACGAGACATGGCAAGGATAGCCGGGTCATCTTGAGGGTTGATGGAGGGAAATTGGATTCTCCTAGGATTCTCGGCGATGGTGCGATAATATTGATAAGCACGGTTCTCTTGCACCATGCTCTCTTGATGACGAAGACCGGTGACTCCTGCCATTGCGGCAAGCTAAACGGCACGCTCAGGAGTAGCGTCGTAACCATCGTGGAAACTGTAGGTGAGCTTACCGACAGGAATCGGGGCTGATAGATGAACATGAGCAACATATTCCCGAATTCTTCCTGCAGCAGAAAAATGGAATACTTGATAATGAGGTGGATCTCCGAGGGGATAAATACTACACCACATGTCGCCAATGAGGGCGGCAAAGCTGAGAGGTGCAGGAGTGGGACTGAATTCAATAGGAACAGCACCGAGAGCTAAGGGAAGGGCACTGAACTCATGGAAGTTGACCGCCATCTACGCATGAAACAGGGGTTAACAATAACCGAGATAAGACTATATGCAGCAAACAAATGCAACAACCAAATGCAGCAAGCAAGGGCAACAATCAGACCCTATACTCGCGTTTTCTAATGTTCCAGCAGACTAGGACGCTCTACAGCCAGACCTGCTCTAGTACAAAGCCTGTGGCACCCCGGCTCAGAGAAAACCGGAACGCCCCATATTCCAGCCCAGAGATCGAGGTGAAGTCTTCTAGAATACGACACTGCTTAGTATAGAACAAACCAACTCTCTATTACAACACAAATATGAATACAAGGGTTCCGATATTACAATGAATAACATCGGCACGGTGACACTACGCCAACCACGGTTGCTCTACACAAGCAGCATAACAACTCGAAGCAGCGAAACAACTACTAGCAGCGGAACAACGAATGGCGATGATGGACTCCAATCCGTAGGGACTCTGGCTGGAACGTTTATCCTAGCTCGCGAACACGGGAACAACACCAAACAAGCAAGCAATCCAGGCACGACCTGCAAACTGGCATGACACGCCAGGTCAGTACATTGAATGTACATGCAAGCTCACAATAACCAGAAGCATTCAAGACAAACAACAGCATGAGAATTACAGGTTAATCAGGAATTATCATGAGATTATCAGAAAAACATGAACATAATACTGCTACAACAATATGATCATGGTATGAACAACATGAACATAATACTGCTAGAACAATATGAGCATGACATGAACATATAAATCTGACGATACCAGCATGCAACATGATGACACTATATGCACCATTTATTCTGTTCGGGTTACCTCGTAACCAAACGGTGATCCTTCCGGCGATCCCAACCACGACAACACTTGGTCTCAAACAGTGATCCTTCCGGCGATCACAACCATGACCAATACCTGGCCTCAAACGGTCATCCTTCCGGCGATCACAACCAACTTATCTCCTCATTGAACCGTGGTTGTTATAAAGCACATTATTATTATTATTATTATTATTATTATTATTATTATTGTTGTTGTTGTTGTTGTTGTTGTTGTTGTTGTTGTTGTTGTTGTTGTTGTTGTTGTTGTTGTTGTTGTTGACTCATAGTGTGACCAACTACGAACTGGGCCCTTATCCGAGGGCGCGGCTATCGATAGATTTAATATACACTCTACAGAGGTTAGTACACTGTACCCACACCACGAAACCCATGGCCTCGCACTCCCATTCGGGTGGACCAACGGCGTTCCGACAAAACTGATCTACTGCCATGACACTCTCCCAGCCACTCTGACTCACTCCCCACTGGGCTAGTCCTGGGTGGCCCCGTGTCTACCAAAGACACAACGACCACCGTCGTGGCCAAACATAAACGGTCCTAAACGGGGACCCGGATCCATAACAACAACAACGGGCACACAAGGTTATGTCTGCTTACCGGGCCAGGCTACCGCATGCCCATAACCTTCCCTCGTTGGAGGCACCGGCGAGAGGCACGACAATAGACCCGTTAGGACCTTCCCATAAAGGTAAGCATGGTTGCACTTGTCAGTTCGATATGGTGGCACCATGACTCAGCCAACAGCTGTTCAATTTCAATTTAATCCGGTTAAACTTGAATGCCAATATGCTGGGCCATGATAAAATAACATGATGCAATTATAATGCATGAGCATGATATCAGCATAATCATGAGGGTACCACATAACTATCCATCATATCAACAATGAATCATATCCAACTGAGCATGGCATACTGACTAGCATGAACATCACAAGTACATACTTCTCCAAAACATAGCATGACCACTAGCATCAACAATAAATATCATGCAGGAACATATCAACAATGCCATCATGCAAGCATGTGACCAACTGGATGCAATGGAACATGCATAACAACGGTACTCGGGACAGACGACAGTCATGCACCAAAGACCATTACCAACAACAACATGTACTACTAGCAAGCATAAGCATATGAAAGGAATACTAGCAACTAGTAGGGAATGACAACCAGTTGCATAACAACATAGCAATAACGTAAGCACTAACCAAGAATCATTACCGAAACAACGATAACCATATTTTAAACAAGCAAACATTTAATAAATATTCAAGTTGAAAACCATGGCTACTGCATGACTATCATGCAAGTGGGTATTGTGGCTTGCCTGGGGTGATGGAGACTCCGGGAAGAAGTGCGGTGAAGCTGCGGAACGAAACGTCGGGCAGTTCTTTCTCGGAGGGGGCTGATTAGAGACAAGGGTAAAGTGGTTATTTTCACTGTGAAACCACCTAGTGAAAATGATACCAAAAGATAGAGATCGACGGTACGAAGAAGTGAGCGTTGGTTTCACCTCAATTGGAGTTACGGTTGCGGAGTTATGAGGTGTAGAAGATCAGGGATCAATCTGTGAAAATTTTCATCACCAACAAGCCCCTAAGTGGATAAGGCAGAAACAGATTTGAGGAAATACGCTTTCTGACTTAGAAAACGTACTTCAGGCCGAAGTAGAAACAGAATACGCTTTCAGAGAGAAGAAAACGTACTCTGGGAAATACGCTTTCACTTGCCACGTGGGATGGAGGGGGTGTGCCACTACGCGTGGGGTCGGGGGACAGGCGGGGCCCAGCGGCAGGGGCGCTGGCCTCATCTTCTTCCTCCTGCTCGGTCTCCCCGAGCGAGACACAGGAGCAGCGAGGCAGGGCGATGACCGACGATGGGGCGGGCTGCCCCGGCCGTCTCCTGCCCGGACGAGACCACCGGCGGTTGTGAGGCTGCGTGGCACACCCGTCCAGAGGCAAAGGGGGCGCCGGGGAGGAGTGGAGGACGTGGGGACGGAGGAGAACCGAGAGGCAGGGGTGGCCGGTGGTGGTGATGGGAAGGGGTCTTCGGCGGCGGGGAGGCGAGGTGGAGGGCTTGGGGAGGCTCGCCGGAGAATGGTGGACCTTGTGGGCGTGTCAGGAGGGGGAGAGGAGCCTCGGGATGGCTGGATGGAGCGCTGGCCGAGAGGTGAGGCGGCGGCCAAGCTCCGGGTGGCGCGGACAGAGGCACTCCAGCATCGAACAAGTGGGGTGGGGAGGACCGCAGGAATGAGGGGAACGTGCGGGAGGTGGCTAGAGGAGGAGAGGTGGACTATGCCCGCCGGAATCAAGAAGAAACAGCGGCGGCCATGGTGGACAGAGGTGATCCGAGGCGAGGTGGGGGCACTCCAGTGGGCTAGAGAGGCGAGGGAGGAGTGAATGAGCTGCGGGAGAGCTTGGGTCATGCTTATATAGCCGAGGGGAAGGCTCTGGAGCTCACAAGCGAGCTTGAGCAGTCCTTTAATGGTGGACAGAGGCTGGGCATGGCACGGGCACTATTCTAGCGGCACATTGATGGCGAACCACGATGAAGAAGTGACGCAGGGCGATGCAGTCGAGCACGGTCGAGCTCCAAGACATGAATGGAGGTTGAGACGAGGAGGGAGGAGACGAGAACAGTGTCTGGAACAAGCCAGAGCACGCGTTCAGCCATGACGCAAGCGTGATCACCACGTACATTGGCGCAAGCAGCGCTCTTTGGCATGGACAACCATGTCCAGTGGACTTACCTTCGTGCCCTTAGTAAAAATGAGGAAATAAATAGGTCCAGGGGCAAAGAAGAGATTTGCACTTGGCTCCAAAGTAAATCAGTAAGAAGGTGTTTGTAACTCTCTGTGGTTAAACCAGCTTGGTAACGCGGTAAAGAGTTTTTCTGGCGATGATCACACTCTAAGGTGATTTTGATCACCAAAAAAAATACTAAGAGGAGGAGTTTAGATGAGGGTTGCTGTAGAAAGTGCAAAACTGGCCAGAATTAGGGATTTGGATGATACACTCACATACTTGATTTATGTGATCTAAAATTTGTCATAGAGGGGTTATATGATGGTATGAAGCTTCTGTACAAGTTTCATGCCATTTGGAAATACCAAAGTGGCACTTTCTTCACAAAGCTTGATTCTGGACAGAAACTTGGAAAAATTGCACAGGGCAATTGGATTAACACATTGAGCTAAAGCTTGGTGGAAAGAGTTGATATAGGTAGAGTCATGTCCTGGTAAAGATTCAGCTCAATTGAATCAATATAAAATATAGTTGCTTCACAAACTGAAAATCTGACCAGAAACTAAGATTTGGAGCTGGGCTCATATAGATGAGTTGCATGAGCTCATATTTGGTGGATAGTCATTATGTGATCATATTAAGTACCTTGGAAAATTTCAACTCATTCGGATATGCCTAGATTGTACTTCCTTCACAATCACTTCCCTCGGACAGGAACTTTGAAAAATTGCTCAGGAATATTTACTAGGCAAATTGAGTTGAATTTTGGCACAGGTCAATTATTTGGAAAGGAAAATATGTCCAAGAAGTTTGGGTTCAAATGGGCAAAGATAAATAGCACTTGCTTCACAATGTGCCATTTAGGACAGAATAGGAAACGAATTTATTGCGCATGATGGGAAACATGGCCAATGATATATTTTGCCATATTTGAGGGAGATATTACCCAAAAAAATTATGAGAATTATTTGGGAATTTTAGGAGTGACAGAAATATAGGTTGCTTCACAACCTAGGGTTTTAAGGGTTATTCCTTTATCAGAAAAGGAATATTCCCAACAAAAGAATTTTGGGTTAGGTCAAGGATGGAAATGACATGATCTTGGGACGATGAAGAGGGTGACAAGCCACTATAAAACCTAGGAACACATGATCTTCCCAAGTTTCAGAACCACATAGCCACGGAAAAGCAAAACAAAACAGTAAATCCAAGAAAATCAAAAGAAAAAGAAAAGGGCAATAATCCAGGCTATTACATATGCCAACTCAACAAACACCATCGGAGACACCTGTAGAGCATCTTTATAATCACCCAGTTACGTTGTGATGTTTGATAGCACACAAGGTGTTCCTCCGGTATTCAGGAGTTGCATAATCTCATAGTGTGAGGAACATGTATAAGTCATGAAGAAAGCGGTACCAATAAAACTAAACGATCATTATGCTAAGCTAACGGATGGGTCTTGTCCATCACATCATTCTCTAATGATGTGATCCCATTCATCAAATGACAACACATGTCCATGGCTAGGAAACTTAACCATCTTTGATTAACGAGCTAGTCAAGTAGAGGCATACTAGGGACACTCTGTTTGTCTATGTATTCACACATGTACTAAGTTTCCGGTTAATACAATTCTAGCATGAATAATAAAAATTTATCCTGATATAAGGAAATATAAATAACAACTTTATTATTGCCTCTAGGGCATATTTCCTTCAGTCTCCCACTTGCACTAGAGTTAATAATCTAGTTCACATCGTCATGTGATTTAACACCAATAGTTCACATCTTTATGTGATTAGTTCACATCTCCATGTGACTAACACCCAAAGGATTTACTAGATTTAATAATATAGTTCACATTGCTATGTGATTAACACCCAAAGAGTGATCATGTTTTGCTTGTGAGAGAAATTTAGTCAACGAGTCTGCCACATTCAGAGCCGTATGCATTTTGCAAATTTCCTATGTCTACAATGCTTTGCACGGAGCTACTCTAGCTAATTGCTCCCACTTTCAATATGTATCTAGATCGAGACTTAGAGTCATCCAGATCGGTGTCAAAGCTTGCATCGACGTAACTCTTTATGACGAACTCTTTGTCACCTCCATAACCGAGAAACATTTCCTTATTCCACTAAGGATATTTTTGACCGCTGTCCAGTGATCCACTCCTGGATCACTATTGTACCCTCTTGCCAAACTTATGGTGAGGTACACAATAGGTCTGGTACATAGCATAGCATAATTTGTAGAACCTATGACTAAGGCATAGGGAATGACTTTTCATTCTCTTTCTATTTTCTGCCGTGGTCAGGTTTTGAGTCTTTACTCAACTTCACACTTTGCAACACAGGCAATAACTCCTTCTTTGATTGTTCCATTTTGAACTACTTCAAAATCTTGTCAAGGTATGTACTCATTGAAAATATATCAAGCGTCTTGATCTATCTCTATAGATCTTGATGCTCAATATGTAAGTAGCTTCACCGAGGTCTTTCTTTGAGAAACTCCTTCCAAACACTCCTTTATGCTTTCCAGAAAATTCTACATTATTTCTGATCAACAATATGTCATACACATATACTTATCAGAAAATTTGTAGTGCTCCCACTCACTTTATCGTAAATACAGGCTTCACCGCAAGTCTGTATAAAACCATATGCATTGATCACTTTATCAAAGCATATATTCCAACCCCGAGATGCTTGCACCAGTCCATAGATGGATCACTGGAGCTTGCTCACTTTGTTAGCACCTTTAGGATTGACAAAACCTTTTGGTTGCATCATATACAACTCTTCTTTAAGAAATCCATTAAGGAATGCAGTTTTGACATCCACTTGCTAGATTTCATAAAATGCGGCAACTGCTAACATGATTCGAACAGACTTTTAAGCATCGATACGAGTGATAAAATCTCATCGTAGTCAACACCTTGAACTTGTCGAAAACATTTTTGCAACAATTCGAGCTTTGTAGATAGTAACACTATTATCAGCGTACGCCTTCCTCTTGAAGATCCATTTATTCTCAATGACTCACCGATCATCGGGCAAGTCAATCAAAGTCCATACTTTGTTCTCATACATGGATCCCATCTCAGATTTCATGGCCTCAAGCCATTTTGTGGAATCTGGACTCATCATCGCTTCCTCATAGTTCGTAGGTTCGTCATGGTCTAGTAACATGACTTCCAGAACAGGATTACTGTACCACTCTGGTGCGGACCGTACTCTGGTTGACCTACAAGGTTCGGTAGTAACTTGATCTGAAGTTTCATGATCATCATCATTAGCTTCCTCACTAATTGGTGTAGGAATCACTGGAACTGATTTCTATGATGAACTACTTTACAATTTGGGAGAAGGTACAATTACCTCATCAAGTTCTACTTTCTTCCCACTCACTTCTTTCAAGAGAAACTCCTTCTTTAGAAAGGATCCATTCTTAGCAACAAAATATCTTGCCTTCAGATCTGTGATAGAAGGTGTACCCAACGATTTCTTTTGGGTATCCTATGAAGACGCACTACTCCGATTTGGGTTCGAGCTTATCAGTTTGAAACTTTTTCACATAAACATCGCAACCCCAAACTTTAAGAAACGGCATCTTTGGTTTCTTGCCAAACCATAGTTCATATGTGTCATCTCAACGGATTTAGATGGTGCCCTATTTAATGTGAATGCTGCTGTCTCTAATGCATAACCCCAAAACGATAGTGGTAAATCGGTAAGAGACATCATAGATCGGACCATATCCAATAAAGTACGATTACAATGTTCGGACACACCATTATGCTGTGGTGTTCCAGGTGGCGTGAGTTGCGATACTATTCCACATTGTTTCAAATGAAGACCAAACTCGTAACTCAAATATTCGCCTCCGCGATCAGATCGTAGAAACTTTATTTTCTTGTTACGATGATTTTCCACTTTCATTCTGAAATTCTTTGAGCTTTTCAAATGTTTCAGACTTATGTTTCATTAAGTAGATACACCCATATCTGCTCAAATCATCTATGAAGGTCAGAAAATAACGATACCCACCGCAAGCCTCAACACTTATCGGATCGCATACATCAGTATATATTATTTCCAATAAGTCAATTGCTCACTCCATTGTTCCGGAAAACAGAGTCTTAGTCATCTTGTCCATGAGGCATGGTTCGCAAGCATCAAGTGATTCCAAAAGTCCATCAGCATGGAGTTTCTTCATGCACTTTACACCAATATGACCTAAATGGCAGTGCCACATATAAGTTGCACTATCATTATTAACTGTGCATCTTTTGGGCTTCAATATTACGAATATGTGTATTACTACGATCGAGATTCAATAAACCATTTATATTAAGTGTATGACCATAGAAGGTTTTATTCATGTAAATAGAACAACAATTATTCTTTGACTTAAATGAATAACTGTATTGCAATAAACATGATGCAATCATATTTATGCTTAACGCAAACACCAAATAACATTTATTTCAGGTTCAACACTAATCCCGAAGGTAAATGGAGTGTGCGATGGTGATCTTATCGACCTTGGAATCACTTCCAACTCTCATCATAGCCTCGCCCTTAACTAGTCTCTGTTTATTTTGCAACTCCCGTTTCGAGTTACTACTCTTAGCAACTAAACCAGTATAAAACACTGATGGGTTGCTATAAACACTAGTAAAGTACACATCAATAACATGTATATCAAATATACCTTTGTTCACTTTGTCATCCTTCTTATCCGCCAAGTATCTAAGGTAGTTCCACTTCCAGTGACCATTTCCTTTGCAGTAGAAGCACTCAGTTTCAGGCTTGGGTCTATCTTTGGGCTTCTTCATGGGAGTGGCAACTTGCTTCTTGAAGTTCCCTTTCTTTCCCTTGCCCTTTTACTTGAAACTAGTGGTTTTGTCAACCATCAACATTTGATGCTTTTCTTGATTTCTACCTTCGTCGATTTCAGCATTACGAAGAGCTCGAGAATCGTTTTCATCATCCCTTGCATATTATAGTTCATCACTAAGTTCTAGTAACTTGCTGATAGTGACTAGAGAACTTTATCAATTACTATCTTACCTGGAAGATTAACTCCCACTTGATTCAAGCAATTGTAGTACCCAGACAATCTGAGCACATACTCACTGGTTGAGCTATTCTCCTCCATCTTGTAGGCAACGTACTATCAAAGGTCCCATACCTCTCGACACGGGTATGAGTATGAAATACCAATTTCAACTCTTAGAACATCTTATATGTTCTGTGACATTCAAAACGTTTTTGAAGTCCCGGTTCTAAGCCATAAAGCATGGTGCCCTAAACTATTATGTAGTCATCATACCGAGCTTTGTCAAACGTTCATAATGTGTGCATCTGCTCCTGCAATAGGTCTGTCACCTAGCGGTGCATCAAGGTGTCAGGACCCCGATTCTAAGTCACATCGATCTAGCCTGTAACACCTCATATCACTTTGCGGCCTCACGCACGGTATCCCCACGGGTGTCGCCTTACCATGGCCCGGGACTGCTTGTGCCTTTTGGCTCACGTATATGATAGTGTCGCTAGCATCCATATGACAGAGAACCTGGGACGACATGACTAGTCGTGAACCCAAAGTGGCACTAACTTATGTGGACAGGCATACATGAATCAACATCGAGCATGTCGGTCAGCAGCGTGCGAATCCGGGCTATAGTACTGGGCTAACAGGACTCCGGTGAACCGGGCTGTAGCAGGCTAGGCAGGACACCGGATGTCATCGCGCGACATTTCCCCGAAGGGACAAACACAGGGACGAAGTGAATCACATGCCGGCCAGTCAAGTGTTCCGGAGCAGTAGTGTTGGGCTAGCAAGACTCCGGTGAACCGGGCTGTAGCGGACTACTATGGCTCATGGAAGCACAAGACTACATTTCCCCATAAGAGAGGCTACCAAGGATGAACAATTAGGTTGTCGGATCCCACACATACCAAGCAATTCAATCATACACACAATATGCTCGATATGTGTAAATACAACATGGCATCACAACATAGCTCTACGACTCAAGTATTTATTCAATAGGCTCCGAGGAGCGAGATATTACAAACATGGGTCTCATAACCCAACATACAGAGCATACAAGCAACAAGCACATGCGGAAGCTTAACTTGTCTGAGTACAGACAACTACAAATGAAGAAGGCTCAGAAGCCTGACTATCTACAAGACCCTCCCAAGGGTACAAGATCGTAGCTGAGGTAACAAGCTAAACGTCGAAGTCCACGTGGAACTACTAGCGAGACTGGAGTCTCTCTGCAAAAACATAAATTAAGCAAACATGAGTACAAATGTACCCAGCAAGACTTACATCATAACTAGCTACATATGCATCGGTGTCAACAAAGGGGTGGTGGAGTTTGACTGCAGCAAGCCAGCTTTGACTCAGTGGATAACCTGAACTACAACCGCAAGTAACTCTTTTGAGGTGGCGCGCACGAGTCCACAAATTCACCATAATAATACACCACTATGGAGCCGCTCCCGTCTCCCTGCGAGAACGCCATCCATAGCACTCACACTTATCTTGAGCATTTTAGAGTATCCACTTTCACTTGTCTATGAACTATGGAAGGGGTCCAAGTTTCCATATCTGAGGAATCCAGCTATTCGAATAGATAATGATAACCATGCAGGGGTGTACTTCTTCACACACGCTCTCGCCACTTACCACCATGTACACGTCGTGTATCTCGGCAACCTTCAAGCAGGAGCCTGGTGAGGGAGTCGGCCACGACCTGACTAACCACACAAGTCTCTAGTCCAGGTTTATCGCCTATTCGGGTTCCATCCGCAAGGAGATCTGACCGGGGTGTCGCTCATGGCCCCAAACGATGTGAGCAGGGTTCCCAAGCCCACCATCCGGGTGCCACTTGGTACACCGTGCCACTGTGCCTAGTCTGTCCCAAGCCCACTTGTACCGGGTGCCACCTGGTAGACTACTAACACTACCTACAAGCACCAGAAACTAGTTGCAACTCCTGGACAGAGATCAGGTTGATTAATAAGTCGAGAGAGCTTGGAGCGCCCGGAGCCCAATGTGTGGTAGTAACTGTTCATGGATCACAAACACAGAACTCAGTTCCTGAGGACGGCTGCAATGATACAACCCACCATGTAGTCCTACATGGCCTCTCACCGCTACCTTTTACCAAATCGTGTTCACACACTTAGCTCTCAACGGTAGGACATGTTCACCACGTTCCAATTCATCCCTGATGAATCGGACCTGACTCAACTCTAAGCAGTAGCAGGCATGACAAACAAGCATGAATGAGTAGGCACATTAGGGCTCAAACAACTCCTACTCATGCTAGTGGGTTTCATCTATTTATTGTGGCAATGACAGGTCATGCAGGGGAAAGGGGTTCAGCTACCGCAGCATGTAACAGTTGAATTGTTGTTGTCCTAATGCAGTAAAAGAGAGCAGGAGCGAGAGAGTGGGATTGTATCGGAATGAACAAGGGGTTTTTGCTTGCCTGGCACTTTTGAAGATAGCATTGAGTCTTCATCAGTGTCAATGATCAAATCATCGAAACGTCGTCTACTGAGAGGGGACAAACACCGACAACAGAGGGAAACACAAGCAATGCAATGCAACAATATAATGCATGAATGTGACATGGCAATATGCTGTGAATTAAGCTAATGCAGCTAGCAACAAGTGCAAGGGAGTCCATTTGAACTAAAGGTTGAAATGCAAACTCTAGTTTGAGCATTTAAAATGCCATTTGAATGTTTTCACTTATACAGCAGGTATAAGTTGGTTTTTCATGCATGAAAGTAGCATAAGTGGATAGATTTGATTTTTCTAATAATTTTTCATATATAAATTATTTCATTTGGAGTTACGGTTGATTTTCTATGATTTTTAGAAGTTTATAGCGTTTTCTGGAATTCATAAATCATTTCTGATTTATTTAAAACTCTAGAAAACAATTATTGCGTCAGCATTACGTCTGGGTGACATCAGCAGGGTCAACAGGGCTGCCCCGGGTCAAACCTGACGTGTGGGGTCCACATGTCAGTGACACTGGGCTGGTTAGTGTCACTGACAGGTGGACCAGGTCAACGGCCAGGTCAGCGCGGTCAACTCTGGCTTGTGGGTCCCGCTGGGTTTTAAACTAATCTAAACTAAGACAAAACTGAGGTTAATTACGGCCTGGGCCCATGTATCAGTGAGTTAGGGGGTTAATCAGCAGGGTCGTTAGTGGCTAATGACAGGCCACATCATCTCACCGGAGTTCAAAGCCGGCGAGCACACATGCGCCGCGGCGATGATCGGGACGGCTGCTCCGGTGACCAAATCGATGCCCGAGCCCACCTACGAGGAGCTGGGGCTCGTGCGCATCCAACTATGGCAGGGGAAGGGCGCAAGGTGACCGGAGTTGGGCACGGCGTTGACCTCGGTGGCGGCCGGAGCTACGACGTCGAGCGGGACGGGGCTGCGGAGCACGATAGGAGGAGCTGGGGGATGTGTTCGGCTCCTGGGAGCTTGGTGAGCATGGCGACACGCTCAAAGGTGGGTGGAGGCGGCTGTTGCCACGACAACGACATGGCACGGCGGCGGCGAGCTTCGGCCATGGCGGGGATCGGCGTTAGAGGACACGCTAGAGGAAGGGGACATGGGGGATTGGAGAGGAGCTCACAGAGGACTCGCCGAGCAGGTTAGTGGGTTCGGGGGCGGCCTGGAGACGGTGAATCGGAGCCGGCGATCTTCGGTGCCCGTCGGTGAAGACGACGACGTTGGCGTCACTGCAGGGCTCCCGGCATCGCGTGGCTCGGCGATGAGGAAGAGGGCGACGCGTAGGATCCGTTGGGAGGCACGGAGAGGGGTAGGGTGGCCGGTGGACATGCGGACGGCAGACGGCAGTGACGAGCTCCGCTCGGGCGCGTGTGGAGAGAGAGCAGAGGAGGGGGAGGAGCGTGGGGAGAGTGAGAGGGTTCGGGGGGTTGCATGGCGTCGCAAAAGGCGTCCAGGGGGAGGAGGGGCCAGGGAAGCAGGAGGTGGCCAGGGCAGCGTCGGCGCTTGCCATGCACCTGTTTGTCCTCCTGGCAGAGGAGGAAGAAGACACGCGAGCCCTTGGTGGGCTGGGCCAACAGTGCCAGGCCAGGTGGCTGCACGGTTGTTGGGCCGCAGGTAACACAGGTAGTCTCTCTCTCTCTCTCTCTCTCTCTCTTATTCTGTTTTTCTATTTTCTGCTGTTGTTTTTGATTTAGTAAAAATACTAAACAACTTGGTAAAATCCTGAAAATAATTTTAGGCACCTTTAAAATATTTCCCAACAACCCTCAAGTACTTTCAGGATTATTTGGACAATTAAAAATATTAATAAGATTTAAATGTCCAAATTCAAATACTTATGGATTAATTCAAAAATCCAAAGTGTCCTAGAAAAATGTGCACCATTTTTGGCAGAGGTTCTAGACCAATCCAAAGATGATGAACATTTTTTGGAAGGCATTTTGGGTTCATTGAAAATATTTTTATTTGAACCTAGTTGAATTCTTTCTGATGCTAGGGTTTGGTCAATCCCCATTTCAACTTAAATAGAATTTAAACATGATGCAACAAGATGCAAAACACCAGGCAGTACCAGCAGCTAGGGATGTGACAACTCACCCCCACTAAGCAAGAATCTCGTCCCGAGATTCAGGATGTGAGGTAAGAAGTCAGAGGGGTCACGAGCTAACACGATCTTCATGATCCAATAGCCCTTCTAGGAGATGTTGATCCACTACATAATATTGATTATGACATCCTTTCCTTCGAGAACTTCATCCAACATGGCGACAAGAGAGCAAGACAACCTTACAAGAATGGATCATCGATCTTAATGAACACAAGATCAACTCACGGAATGAGACGTAGAAACATCCCTTGAGCTGAGATGGAAAACACACATCAGAGATGATGGATGAGAAAGATATGACAAAGGTTCAAATTGGTAGGCAACAATTCGACGCTTAAATAGATGGTGAGGGGGGTTTCAAAGTAGCGAGGAGTTAAGTTGCCCATGATACCATAACGGGACACCTCGGGGAAGGTGACTTGTAGAATTATTCCCTTAAGTGGCAAAAAGAATTACTTTTGATACAGAGATCATTGAAACTCTCTATACCAGCCTAAGGAAAATCACAATTGATTGTTTGAATGAATTGAAAGAATGGCATACTTAGTTTGGAGAGGAAACTAGAGTTATAGGACAACTCGGCAATGGAAGGCACATTCCAATTGATACTGAGGATATAACCCAATGACTGAGCATGCTCTCAAGAACTTGAGAATTTCCATATTCATCAAGGTTTTACCAACATCCGTGCCGAGGATCCTGGCAACACATCATACTACCATGATAAACGGTGATGGAGGATCCAGATGCAAGGAGGACATCACTTTCTCAGATTTTTCCTTAGCAATGCCAAAGAAGCAAATCTGGATGATCGACCAAGAGACATTTAGCACTCCGCTTCTAATGTTCTCCTTGATGTACTAGGTACCACGGTCAACGCTTAAAAGCATCAACATGGCCATCAAGTAAAGGTCGGACTTTGGGAGCACAAAAATCCATAAGGAACAACTTGTGGAATAAGTCATACCAAATCCTCATGGAGAAGATGGTCGACTTGCTCATTCAAGATACTACAATAATAGATCTTCCGGCTAGGTGTGTCGGCCAGAACATCAACCTCGTCGGGACCTACATCATAGATCTTGGAAATGTTCCCGCCGTCATATATGCCTGAGATTCAGATCTGGCTGGTAACAGAATTTTTTAGACAAAATGTCTAGAAAAGAAAATGAAAGTTTGCAACACAAATCGATGAGATGACGTTGCGAGATTCTCGGGAAATGAACTACGGTAGCATGCTCCAAAACATGAGATGGTTCTGCTAAACACATGTGAACATGCTGTCCCAGACAGGCATGACCACGTAGTAGTCTTACAATGAAACACTACCGAGTTTAGGTTGGGAACCATCATCGAGGATAACGAAGTCCTAACATAAGTCATGATCCTTAAGAATGAACTTCTTCTCCTTGAACAAATCAATCAGTGGCTTCGTGTGCTAGGGATACATACAGAATGAGGATGATCAGTCTATCAAACCATAGAATACTTCGCACATGCATGACTAACTTGGGATGATTCTAGAGGAAGCAAAACAAACTTTCTCAAATTCATGGCGGCAACTTGCACCTAATGCATGTGAACTTGGAGAAAGTCACTTTTTACACCGAACATATGCTTCATGAACTAGCATGAAGAAATGCTTTCAAAGTTTTCCAACACTAGCTTAATGTTCAACATGAATCATGGACAAGATGAAAATATTGCCGATGGGCTCAACAACAGGTCATCCAATTTTCCATGAAGATGGAATTCCACAACTATGTGAACAAGGCGATAGCATTGGTCAAACCCAAAGAATATAATGGTGTATGCTCGAGGGATCAACCACGAGTAAGACAACATTATGAGCATCATTGGTTCTGATTTGATTTGATGATAGCCCATACTCAAATCAAAGTTTTGATACGACAATAGGTCCAACAACTGATCACAGGGACCAATTGATGAAGAAATCATCTATCTTCAACACACACAAATATATCCCTTGGGATGAACTAAGCTGGCAAGATTTTATCTTCCAACTCTCCAAGTTGTTATTTAGCTTAACAAACTAGCTCAGGGGTATCCAACACGGATTCTTGGAGAAAGAGTGGTTTATTGGTAAACCAACTTGATCACGAACTCACCATGTCGGTTAGGGGATGACCTGGTGATACTTCCGTGAAGATATCTGGAAAATCACGAACCACCGATATGACTCTAAGCTCGAGAACAATCTTGCTTTTTAGGGCAAGACGATATGATCGAAAGAGTGAGGGATTGACACAATCCCAACTCATGGATCGAAGAGTTCACTAGAAATAAGGACTAGGTAGCACGATCATCCGTAGAGTGTTGATTTAATGAGAATATTGTCCATTTACTACAAAGCAACGAGTTGCTCGGAGTATTGATTTCACACATCACAATTCACTTGTCGGCATTTCGGTTACAACAACACGGGACCGAGGAATGAATAATGATGGCGAGAAGTATCACTGCGTCAAGAATTCATAAGAGGTGGTGCAATTCTCATGACATTCTTGACATAAAGATGGTAACACTCCAAGGTAGAATAGAGCAAAAGCTGGATTGGGATTTTGATCTGTGAAATACAACTACTTTGACTAGTCCAAGAAATGGATGAGGTGCTGGAGTTTGTTTTCTCCTAGTCATTCCGGAATAGAATGGCTTGTCGGACCACAAGAATAATAGACATCGATAACACGAAAGCACGACTACTCCTGACTACAAATTGATAGTCGGAGGTCAGAAAACAACTAATGAGGGACAACTCAAGGAACATATGATTTTCTGAGTTATGGATGCATAGATTGGTATGTCGAACAAGTTCAACATATTTCTTCCAGATAACCCATGCGGAAGAAAAGGGACTAGCAGATTCACAATATGAATGGAGAACTTCTCAAGAGTACTCTGATTGTGATCCTTTGGTTCAAATAACCTCTGCCATGATGGTTCATGGTATTGGAGGAATGAGATACCACGAACCTCGAATACTATCACAAAGCTTACTAATATCCTAAAGGCACGAGCAATACTATCAACACGAGGTAAGTAGAGTGAATCTTGGGTCAAGAACCTAGGAGTAGAATACCTACTACTAAATGGCATCACAGGATGCTATCGAGAATGGTGACCAGAATCATCACACTGGGAACACAAAACATGGCTAGATTACTAAGCGACTCCCTAAAACACCTAGGGTCATAATAATAACTCCAACATATATGTCGAGGCAATGGAGTACCTCAACTCAACAATTAGTGTGATTAATCCGGCCCAAAAGGATCACCGGGAATGAGAAGAAGGGATTTGTAAGTGCATCAGACTATTTAGAAACCTGGGATGACTCGGACAGCATAACGGTTGTAAATGCTCAAAAAGATTTGAGACATCCTGCAAAATGGTGGCATAACCACTCAACAACATTGTATCAAGGTTCTGGTTCAACTGACAACATACTGAAAGTAGTAGAAACTGAACCGAGGCTTGAATCAACAATCCTAGGCAACTACGGTTTAGTAACATGTCAACCTAAGAGATAGAAGAGAAGCCTAGTTCTTAACCCCGTAGAAAAGATAAGATGACTCAGATCAGAAGGTCATGAGGATAAGGGGTAAAAAGAGCCTTACGTTCCCATCCACAATCAATTCCCTTATATAACTAAAGCATTTCTAGACACGACTTCGACCAGCTTGGCTTGGTAATCCTACAGGCAGTCAGGCTCTGATACCAAAGCTGTCAAGACCCCGATTCTAAGTCACACCAATCTAGCCTGTAACACCTCATTTCAATTTGCGGCCTCACGCACGGTATTCCCACGGGTGTCGCCTTACCATGGCCCGGGACTGTTTGTGCCTTTTGGCTCACGTATATGATAGTGTCGCTAGCATCCATATGACAGAGAACCTGGGACGACATGACTAGTCGTGAACCCAAAGTGGCACTAACTTATGTGGACAGGCATACATGAATCAACATCGAGCATGTCGGTCAGCAGCGTGCGAATCCGGGCTATAGTACTGGGCTAACAGGACTCCGGTGAACCGGGCTGTAGCAGGCTAGGCAGGACACCGGATGTCACCACGCGACATTTCCCCGAAGGGACAGACACAGGGACGAAGTGAATCACATGCCGGCCAGTCAAGTGTTCCAGAGCAGTAGTGCTGGGCTAGCAGGACTCCGGTGAACCGGGCTGTAGCGGACTACTATGGCTCATGGAAGCACAAGACTACATTTCCCCATAAGAGAGGCTACCAAGGATGAACAACTAGGTTGTCGGATCCCACACATACCAAGCATTTCAATCATACACACAATATGCTCGATATGTGTAAATACAACATGGCATCACAACATAACTCTACGACTCAAGTATTTATTCAATAGGCTCCGAGGAGCGAGATATTACAAACATGGGTCCCATGACCCAACATACAGAGCATACAAGCAACAATCACATGCGGAAGCTTAACTTGTCTGAGTACAGACAACTACAAATGAAGAAGGCTCAGAAGCCTGACTATCTACAAGACCCTCCCAAGGGTACAAGATCATAGCTGAGGTAACAAGCTAAACGTTGAAGTCCACGTGGAACTACTAGCGAGAGTGAAGTCTCTCTGCAAAAACATAAATTAAGCAAATGTGAGTACAAATGTACCCAACAAGACTTACATCAGAACTAGCTACATATGCATCCGTATCAACAAAGGGGTGGTGGAGTTTGACTGCAGCAAGCCAGCTTTGACTCAGTGGCTAACCTGAACTACGACTGCAAGTAACTCTTTTGAGGTGGCGCACACGAGCCCACAAATTCACCATACCAATACACCACTATGGATCCGCTCCCGTCTCCCTGCGAGAACGCCATCCATAACACTCACACTTATCTTGCGCATTTTAGAGTATCCACTTTCACTTGTCTATGAACTATGCAAGGGGTCCAAGTTTCCATATCCAAGGAATCCGGCTAATCGAATAGATAATGATAACCCTGCAGGGGTGTACTTCTTCACACATGCTCTCGCCACTTACCACCATGTACACATCGTGTATCTTGGCAACCTTCAAGCGGAAGCCTGGTGAGGGAGTCGGCCACGACCTGACTAACCACACAAGTCTCTAGTCTAGGTTTATCGCCTATTCGGGTTCCATCCGCAAGGAGATCCGGTCGGGGTGTCGCTCACGGCCCCAAACGATGTGAGCAGGGTTCCCAAGCCCACCATCCGGGTGCCACTTGGTACACCACGCCACTGTGCCTAGTCTGTCCCAAGCCCACCTGTACCGGGTGCCACCTGGTAGACTGCTAACACTACCTACAAACACCAGAAACTAGTTGCACCTCCTGGACAGAGATCAGGTTGATTAATAAGTCGAGAGATCTTGGAGCGCCCGGAGCCCAATGTGTGGTAGTAACTGTTCATGGATCACAAACACAGAACTCAGTTCCTGAGGACGGCTGCAATGAGACAACCCACCATGTACTCCTACATGGCCTCTCACTGCTACCTTTACCAAATAGTTTTCACACACTTAGCTCTCAATGGTAGGACATGTTCACCATGTTCCAATTCATCCCCGATGAATAGGACCTGACTCAACTCTAAGCAGTAGCATGCAAGACAAACAAGCATGAATGAGTAGGCACATCAGGGCTCAAACAACTCCTACTCATGCTAGTGGGTTTCATCTATTTACTGTGGCAATGACAGGTCATGCAGGGGAAAGGGGTTCAGCTACCGCAACATGTAACAGTTGAATCGTTGTTGTCCTAATGCGTAAAAGAGAGCAGGAGCGAGAGAGTGGGATTGTATCGGAATGAACAAGGGGTTTTTTCTTACCTGGCACTTCTGAAGATAGCATTGGGTCTTCATCAGTGTCAACGATCAAATCATCGGAACGTCGTATACTAAGAGGGGACAAACACTGGCAACAGAGGAAAACACAATCAATGCACTGCAACAATATGATGCATGAATGTGACATGGCAATATGTTGTGAATTGAGCTAATGCAGCTAGCAACAAGTGCAAGGGAGTCCATTTGAACCAAAGGTTCAAATGCAAACTCTAGTTTGAGCATTTAAAATTCCATTTGAATGTTTTCACTTATACAACAGGTATAAGTTGGTTTTTCATGCATGAAAGTAGCATAAATGGATAGATTGGATTTTTCTGATAATTTTTCATATATAAATTATTTCATTTGGAGTTACGGTTGATTTTCTATGATTTTTAGAAGTTTATAGCATTTTCTGGAATTCATAAATCATTTCTGATTTATTTAAAACTCCAGAAAACAATTATTGTGTCAGCATTACGTCTGGGCGACATCAGCAGGGTCAACAGGGCTGCCCCGGGTCAAACCTGACGTTTGGGGTCCACATGTTAGTGACACTGGGCTGGTTAGTGTCGCTGACAGGTGGGCCAGGTCAGCGCGGTCAACTCTGGCTTGTGGGTCCCGCTGTGTTTTAAACTGATCTAAACTAAGACAAAACTGAGGTTAATTACGGCCTGGGCCCATGTGACAGTGAGTTAGGGGGTTAATCAGCAGGGTCGTTAGTGGCTAATGACAGGTCACGTCATCTCACCGGAGTTCAATGCCGGCGAGCACACAGACGCGACGGCGATGATCGGGACGGCTACTCCGGCGACCAACTCAATGGTCGAGCCCACCTACTCGATGCTGGGGCTCGTGCGCATCCAACTGTGGCAGGGGAAGGGCGCAAGGTGACCGGAGTTGGGCACGGCATCGACCTCGGCGGCGGCCGGAGCTACGATGTCGAGCGGAACGGGGCTGCGGAGCACGGCAGGAGGAGCTGGGGGATGTGTTCGGCTCCTGGGAGCTCGGTGAGCATGGCGACACGCTCAAAGGTGGGCGGAGGCGGCTGTGGCCACGGCAACGAAATGGCACGGCGGCGGCGACCTTCGGCCATGGCGGGGATCGGCGTTAGAGGACGCGCTAGAGGAAGGGGACATGGGGGATTGGAGAGGAGCTCACAGAGGACTCGCAGAGCAGGTTAGTCGGTTCGGGGGCGGCCTGGAGACGGTGAATCGGATCCGGCGATCTTTGGTGCCCGTCGGTGAAGACGACGACGTTTGCGTCACTGCAGGGCTCCCGGCGTCGCATGGCTCGGCGATGAGGAAGTGGGCGATGTGTAGGATCCATTGGGCGGTACGGAGAGGGGTAGGGTGGCCGGTGGACATGCAAACAGCGGACGGCGGCGACGAGCTCTGCTCGGGAGCGTGTGGAGAGAGAGCAGAGGAGGGGGAGGAGTGCGGGGAGAGTGAGAGGGTCCGGGGGGTTGCGTGGCGTCGCAAAAGGTGTCAAGGGGGAGGAGGGGCCAGGGAAGCACGAGCTGGCCAGGGCAGCGTCGGCGCTCGCCACACACATGTTTTCCCTCCTGGTAGAGGAGGAAGAAGACATGCGAGCCCCTAGTGGGCTGGGCCAGCGGTGCCAGGCCAGGTGGTTGCACGGTTGTTGGGCCGCAGGTAACACATGTAGTCTCTCTCTCTCTCTTATTCTGTTTTTCTATTTTCTGCTAGATTTCTTCTTCCACATGGGTGCGCGTCTGTCAGCGTCATTCGGAACAGGTTATCCGCCAGGATCCTTTCCAAAGACTACCTTCAAATCCTTGACCATATCATGTACATCAGCACCAGTACGGTGGCGAGGCTTCGTCCGGTGATCCGCCTCACCTTTGAAATGCTTGCCTTTCTTTCTTACGGCATGCCTGCTCAGAAGAAATCGACGATGTCCCAGGTACACATTCTTCTTACAATTAGCCAAATATATATTGTCGGTATCGTCCAAACAGTGCATGCATGCGCGGTATCCCTTGTTTGTCTGTCCCGAAAGGTTACTGACAGCAGGCCAATCATTGATGCTCACGAATAGCAATGCCTTTAGGTTAAATACTTCCCCCATGTGCTCATCTCACGCACGTACACCTATTCCATTTCACAGCTGTAAGAGTTCTTCAACTAATGGCCTTAGGTACACATCAATATCATTGCCGGGTTGCTTAGGGCCTTGAATGAGCACTCACATCATAATGAACTTCTGCTTCATGCACTACCAAGGAGGAAGGTTATACAAACATAGAGTCACAGGCCAGGTGCTATGGTTGCTGCTCTTCTCCCCAAAAGGATTAATGCCATCCACGCTTAGACCAAACCATATGTTCCTTGCGTCATCTGCAAACTCCTTCCCGTACTTTCTCTCGATTTTTCTCCACTACGACCCGTCAGCAGGTACTCTCAACTTTCCGTCTTTCTTACGGTCTTCTCTGTGCCATCGCATCGCCTTGGCATGCTCTTTGTTTTGGAACAAACGTTTCAACCGTGGTATTATAGGAGCATACCACATCACCTTGGCAGGAATCTTCTTCCTGTGCCGCTCGCCCTCGACATCACCAGGGTCATCGCAGCTGATCTTATAGCACAATGCACTGCATACCGGGCAAGCGTTCAAATCCTCATACTCACCGCGGTAGAGGATGCAATCATTAGGGCATGCATGTATCTTCTGCACCTCTAACCCTAGAGGGCAGACAACCTTCTTTGCTTCGTACATACTCTCGGGCAATTCGTTGCCCTTTGGAAGCATATTCTTTATCATTACCAGCAACTTTCCAAATCCCTTGTCAAATACACCATTCTCTGCCTTCCATTGCAGCAATTTCAGTATGGTGCCCAACTTTTTCTTGTCACCTACGCAATTCGGGTACAACATTTTTTTGTGATCCTCTAACATGCGCTGCAACTTCTTATTCTCCAAATCACTTGTGCAGTTTCTCTTTGCATCGGCAATGGCACGACCTAGATCATCAACGGGCTCATCTGATGCCTCTTCTTCAGCTTCTTCCCGCATTGCTGGCTCAACTTCTTCCCGCATTACCGGCTCAGCTTCTTCCCCCATTGTTGTATCATTGTATTCAGGGAACCCATGTCCAGGATAGCTATCGTCGTCCTCTTCTTCTTCATTGTCTTCCATCATAACCCCTCTTTCTCCGTGCTTGGTCCAAACATTATAGTGGGGCACGAAACCGGACTTAAACAGGTGGATGTGAATGGTTCTTGACTTAGAGTAATTTAGATCATTCTTACAGCCAGCACATGGACAAGGCATAAAACCATCCGCCCGCTTGTTTGGCTAAGCCGCAAGCAGAAAAGTTTGCACACCATTAATGAAGTCGGGAGAGCATCGGTCATCGTACATCCATTGTAGGCTCATCTTCATTACATAACACCGAAAAAGACCAAATTAATACAAGTTAATACATAAAGTTCATACAACACTTAAATGCAACAAACAAATAACTCTCTAGCTAAAGAATTTAAATGCAACAACAAATGCGATCAAGATCGCAACTAAGGTAACAATTGATCCAACAACATAATGATACCAAGCCTCACTATGAATGGCATATTTTCTAATCTTTCTAATCTTCAAGCGCATTTTCTCCATCTTAATCTTGTGATCATCGACGACATCGGCAACATGCAACTCCAATTCCATCTTCTCCCCCTCAATTCTTTTCAATTTTTCCTTCAAATCCTCGTTTTCTCTTTCAACTGAATTTAACCTCTCAACAATAGGGTCGGTTGGAATTTCCGGTTCAACTACCTCCTACATACAAATATCTATGTCAACTTGATGGGCATAATTTGTCATAAACATGAAATGCAACAAATAGTTTTAAAAGAGAATATACCACATCCGAATCATAACCCGGACGAGGGCCGACGGGGACGGATATCAAAACCATGGCACTATGTATAACAAACAACGTATGGGTAAGATAATTATACGAGTAACTATATATCCAAATCACACAAACATCAATTTTTTTATATAAAACATTCATGAACAAGAGGCTCACCACAAGGTGGTGCCGGCGACGGGACGTTGCGGGCGATCGACGGTGGTTACGACAGAGATTTAGAAGGCACTAAGTAAACCACACCTACATATGCAAACTAAGTGTTATTTTTGACCTCAAATTGCATATAAATAAAATACTAGCACATATATATAATTCCCCCCAAATTACTAAACTCACAAATCAATCATTATATAAAGCATTGCAAGAGCTAATCTAGCAATGAGAGATGAAAGGACAAAGTTGCTAACCTTTGTGATCATTTAAATGGATGGGGGCCTTCAAATCTTGACAAATTTTGGGCAAATGTGTGATGAGCTTGAGAGGAAGAGGGAAAGAACAGAGAGGAGAGGGGAAAGGGGAAGAATAGAGCGAGCACGGGTGGACGAAGGGTTTATGTAGGACGACCTTTAGTACCGGTTTGTGATACGAACCGGTACTAAAGGTGCTGGAGGGGCCCCAGACTGACAACATCCTGCCACCACTCACTTTAGTACCGGTTTGTGGCACGAACCGGTGCTAAAGGTTCGCCACGAACCGGTACTAATGAGAGTAGCCGGCTAGCCGTTGGAACCAGCACTAATGCACACGTTAGTGCCGGCTCAAAATCAAACCGGCACTAATGTGCTTTACATTTGACCCATTTTCTACTAGTGCCTAGAAACAAACTAAATATAACAATCAGAAACATTTCACCCGAATGAACCACCACCACTATCCATCACCCGCTCGACATCTGCAAGAGCTCACTAAATATTAGTTATATAAATACTTTGTGTTTAACAAGCACAATCAAAATTCGAAACCAATCGATTAGTTTTGTAGTAGGGGATACCTAAAATATTTGAGCTTATTTTGGCAGACGGCAACAAAATTTGCTCAAAATTCAAAGTTCAATTTCAATTCTAAATTAAGTTTCATTCTTTACATTTTTAGAACACTTTCATTCATTACTTGATCTTCTTATTCTATGCCATTTTGTGCTCCACAGGTAGAAAAAGGGCCTGTTGTCCCGGTTCATAAGGGCCTTTTGTCCCGGTTCCTGAACCAGGACTAAAGGGTCGGTACTAATGCCCTGTCCCTTTAGTCCCGGTTCAATCCAGAACCGGGACTGATGGGCCTCCACGTGGCCTGTGCGCGGAGCCCAGGCAGGAGACCCTTTGGTCCCGATTGGTGGCACCAACCGGGACCAATAGGCATCCACGCGTCAGCATTTCTGTGGCTGGGGTTTTTGTTTTTGTTTTTGAAGGGGGGGGGGGTTTGGGGGTTTTGGGGGTTTTGGGGGGTTAATTTACGTGTTTCATATATTGTGTTAGCTAGCTATAATTAATAGAGAGAAGTGTCCTCTCATATATCCGTGCTTGGTCGACGCTACGTACTATACATACGTATAGAGAGGACTAGACACGATAGCTAGCTAGTAAGCAAACGAAGGAAACAGAAGATCGTCATGAACATATATGCATACAGAGAGAAGTGATATCGACCACCTCTCCTTCTCCGAGAGATTGGTCGAACAACAAGTTCTCGTATATCTATCCGACACTACCGGCTACATATATACAATAATTATCTCTTACAAATATAATCATACGGACTCATGGTCCACATAGCATTCTCCGTCTTTAGCGATCACGTGGTCAAGAAAGAATGCCGCCAATTCCTCTTGAATTGCTCGCATGCGAGCTGGTGCTAGGAGTTCATCCCGCTTCCGAAACATCTAATTTGAAGAAGGGGGTCAATACATATATATATATATATATATATATGAATGAATGAAACTCAACACAAATGATGGTAATAAAATAAAATTGTGAATGTTGTTATTTACGTACTTCATATTGTTCGTCAGTGTAGCCCCGCTCACAGGTCGTGTGGTGGATGGACTCGCAAATGTAGTATCCACAAAAATCATTCCCTTGTTCCTGCCACAACCACTTTACAAGAAATATAGGTCAATCAAACTGATAAGCAAGAATGCCAAATCAATAGGAGATGCGCGGAACATGCTACTATAGTACTTACTTTCG
This sequence comes from Triticum aestivum, assembly GCF_018294505.1. Taxonomy (NCBI): domain Eukaryota; kingdom Viridiplantae; phylum Streptophyta; class Magnoliopsida; order Poales; family Poaceae; genus Triticum; species Triticum aestivum. Next base: position 554,163,217 of record NC_057800.1, on the reverse strand, counting down.
GGTGTCTAAATTGCAGCTTCTTCGGGAGTCCTGGAGCTTTTTTGGAGAATTTTTTCCAAACCCTGCCAGACAAAGAAAACAATTACTTGATATATCAGGAAATGAACAAAGTTGCTGATATGGTGGATAATGATCGACTTAACTTACTTCTCGAGCATTTGAGTCATGTCCGCATAGTCCTGGGGATCTTTTCGTCTTGAGTCTAAGACAGTTACTAGTCCCTGCTCAAGCTTAATCTCTAGGAGAATATAGTGGTAACTGTACACACATGCATAACTCATCAATTACATTACTATAACCTTGACTAATATATAAGGGAAACCGAATACGCACAAGACAGTAACACTCACTTGAAGTTGTAAGGAAAGAGTATTATATCTTTGTTTTCATTTATTACCAACGATCGTAGCAAGTTGGCCTCGGTATCTGCGGCATGAAATTTAACCTGAGTTGCATCTATGAGATATGTGTTAATGAACCCAATATCACAGACTTGTCTTTTCTTTAATTCGGCGATCTTCAATCTGCATAATATAGTGAGGATGATTATAAATACATGCAATGAAAGAGCTGAGCTATATAGAGAGACTTAATGACAGAAGTAGTACTACTTACAGACAGTAGCAGGTGACCGTTGTTTTATCGAGGGCCAATTGATTGAAAAACTGAAAGAACTCCTCAAATGGAACATGCAACAGTTCAATTCCAACGAGGTCATGCTCCTTTTTAACTTTCACATACAAAGTACTCCTCCCCCCAGAGTCTTTGCAGATTTTCAAGTACCAATAATGCAATCTTCGCATCATCGTTGATAGAGATCTTTCATCTTTGATGAGAGGCTTCCCATACTCGTATCTTTGTATCTGCACCTCCATGGGTTCATAATGTACATCGTCGGGCAGGTAATCGCCAAGATTGCTATAACCGGGCACCATCCTCGGATCCTTAGCGACGTTGTCGCTAGGCACCTTGAGCGGGGGGCACGATTGCTTCGCTTGTTCGCCGAGCTGGGCAATTTGTTTCCCAGCTCGTCGTTCTTTCAACCTTTGATCACTGACAGTACTTCCCGACCGCTCCGCTTCGGCAAATTCCTTTCCAATAATGCGCTCATAGTTTCCTTTCGACAGAGACTTGGGTGGTTTTGTCAGGGCAGCCAGAGTGCGCTTCGCTTTCACCGGATCTAACTTCTCCTCCGGAGGTGGATGTTTCTTTGCTTTCACCCCTTCAAAGAAGTTCCTCAATTCTTCTCGCGCGATCTCGGCGTTCTCCTCCAGGGTCCTCTCGTATGGTAACTTCTCTGGAGTCTTCAGAGAAGGACCGAATCTGTATGTCCTCCCGCCTCTGGCTGTACTGCTAGACACCGGCAGAGCAGACGGAGCAGTTGTCTTCTGTAACGCCCTCGATGCGGCTATATCTCCCACGTGTCGAAGCACGACTTAGAGGCATAACCGCATTGAAAGCAATGTCGCAAGTGAGGTAATCTTCGCAAACAACCCATGTAGTACAATAAGGGAAAAGATACATAGTTGTCTTACAATCGCCACTTCACACAATTAAATGAATAAAGCATTACAACATCCAAAAAGAATCAAGGTCCAGCTACAGAACCAAAATAAAAGAAGAACCCCAAATGCGACAAGGTCCCCGATCAACCCCAACTGGGCTCCACTACTGATCAACTAGAACGAAACAACACAAAGGACAAGATCTTCATCGAGCTCCTCCTTGAGCTTGGTTGCGTCATCTGCACGGACTCATCGGCACCTGCAATCTCGCACCCTCGTGATCAAGACTATTTAAGCTTATGGGTAAGGTAAAGGTATGAGGTGGAGCTGCAGCAAGCGACTAGCATGTATGGTGGCTAACATATGCAAATGAGAGCGAGAAGATAAGGCAAAGTACGGTCGATAAAAGTATGATCAAGAAGTGATCGTAAAACAACCTACGTCAAGCATGACCCCAACACCGTGTTCACTTCCCGGAATCCGCCGGAAAGAGACCATCACGGTAACACACGCGGTTGATGCATTTTAATTAAGGTCAACTTCAGGTTTTCTACAACCGGACGTTAACAAATTCCCATCTGCCCATAACCGCGGGCATGGCTTTCGAAAGTTCAAATCCCTGCAGGGGAGTCCCAACTTAGCCCATCACAAGCTCTCACGGTCAACGAAGGATATACCTTCTCACGAGACATTCCGATCAGACTCGGTATCTCGGTTCTACAAGACAACTTCGACAAGGTAAAACAAATCCAGCAACACCGCCCGAATGTGCCGACAAATCTCGATAGGAGCTGCACATATCTCGTACTCAGGGCACACTCAGATTGTCCAAACTTCTGGTAGGCCAGCCCAGAGTTGCCCCGGGTGGCCACCGGCGGCTGACAGTTTGGACCAACACTCAGAGGAGCACTGGCCCGGGGGGGTTAAAATAATGATGACCCTTGAGTCTGCAGAACCCAAGGGAAAGAAAAGGCTAGGTGGCAAATGGTAAAACCAAGGTTGGGCATTGCTGGAGGAGTTTTATTCAAGGCGAACTGTCAAGGGGTTCCCATTATTACCCAACCGCGTAAGGAACACAAAATCCGGGAACATAACACCGATATGACGGAAACTAGGGCGGCAAGAGTGGAACAAAACACCAGGCATAAGGCCGAGCCTTCCACCCTTTACCAAGTATATAGATGCATTAATTAAATAAGATATATTGTGATATCCCAACAAGTAAACAAGGAACAACATCTCCATGTCCCAACAAGGAACAAACTTCAATCTTCACCTGCAACTAACAATGCTATAAGAGGGGCTGAGCAAAGCAGTAACATAGCCAATCAACGGTTTGCTAGGACAAGGTGGGTTAGAGGCTTGGTTCAACAATGTGGGAGGCATGATAAGCAAGTGGTAGGTATCGTAGCATAAGCATAGCAAAGAGCGAGCAACTAGCAAGCAAAGATAGAAGTGATTTCGAGGGTATGATCATCTTGCCTGAAATCCCGCAAGGAAGATGAACGAGTCCGTGAAGAAGACAAACGTACGTAGTCGAACGGATCCTCACAACTCCGGAACGGAGCCGAAGCTAACGAGGGAAACAACCCGGAAAGAAGCAAACAACATAGTAAACAACCACCACATAAGCATGACATGATGCACAACCAAGTATGATGCATGTCCGGTTTATTGAGGCATGGCATGGCAAGGGGCACAAACAAAATTACAAGTTAAGTGGAGCTCAATATGCATTGAGTTGCATATTGACGGAACACCACATCAATTATTTAGTTCACTCCCGGGTTAGGTACTCAACAATGTTAAAGGTTGGTTAACATGGCAAGAGGTGAAGCATAACAAAAACTATACCATCTAAACAATTTAAATGGGGCCGGATATAACAAACAACAAACCCGGTAAAACCCCATATGCATTAGTAATTTAAAAGCAAACAACAATTTAAGCATTTTAATTGTTGTTATCATGATGCGGATGACATTGCAAGTTTATGCAAGTTTTTATGAAAATGTTAACAAGAGCATATTATGAAGCATTTGTCACCATGGTGGAAAGAAAAGGGGTGCCACGGCGATGATCCGGTTCCGGTAACTCGATTGAGATGCTGGTGAAAAGATAGGGTGTGAGCGAGTAAAGCAAGATGGTGGGGTGATCCCGGTTTCTGGGTTCCCACATGACGGTGGCAAGGCAAAAGTGGGGCTACGTGCAACAAAGAACTCGGACACGGAGCAACACATGGGCATCACATACAACATACAACATTCGCTCACGGGCGTCGTCTCGGTGGTTATACCTTCCAAGGAAGCATTCTCGAGCGGTTCGAGTTCGTATAGGAAGTAGTTGTTCTCGTGACAGTAGTGGAAGTAAGGGTACATGCCGATGGTAGAGGTACTCGCGATGGTAGTGGTACACGTTTCTCGTCAAAATTACAGCGGCGGTAGTAGTACACGGTTCGTAGATGTTCAGGGGCGTCGTGAGGGACTTGTCGAAACCAGGGTCTCGGTCGTCGGTATAGATACTTGGTGAAATCCACAGGTGTCAGTAGTTGTACATGGTCTTCGCGTTGTAGTCTGACTTGGCGATTCCAAAATGTTCATCTGTAGTGGAACTTGGCGGTCTCGACGGTGGTCGTGGTACTTGTCGAAAGGAATCCACCGAGGCGGTCTTGTGTCCTTGGATTCAGTGGCCTTGGCAACGACAAAAGGGGCAGCATCACGTAGCATGCTTGGCGAGGGGATACAAGTGAGAGGCCATGGCAGTGGCAAGGCGAGCAGCAGCAGCATGAGTCACGAACAGAGGAGGTGTTGCCGGGCGCTGATGGTGGTGGAGCAGGGGAAGTCAATGCGGGCTCGCGTGTGGCCTCCAGCGGGACTTGCGAATGACGCAGCAGCAAGGAGGCGATGGTGGTGGTCAGCGGCAGGAAGCGGTCGCCGGGCTTGTGGTGACAACGATGACGAACAGAGGCGCACGGAGAAGCAGCCGTCCGGTGATGGAATAGAGGCGTCCATGGCCAGCGACCCCAAGGTGTCGAAGATGGCCGGATTCGGGCCAGCTCGGGTTGGGGAGGCAAGGTAGCAGGCTGGTAGCGGGGCTTGGCGCAGGGGAGGTCGATGCAGAGGAGGGGCGGAGACGCCGGAAGTGGACGACGAAGGGGCGGCACTAGTCGAGGCGGAGGTGGCTCTCGGGGAGGCGCGGGGCGACGAGGAGGAGGCCGCAGGTGAGGGAGGAGGTAGCGAGCAAGAGGAGGAAGGAGCGTGGGGATCTCCTCTCCCTGGTGTGATGCGTGTGATGCGTGGTGGCGGCGCGAGGGAAAGAGCAAAGAGAGAGGTGCGCGACAGGGATCGGGCGTGGGAGATCGAGAGAGAGAGAGAGAAAAGGATCACGACGAGAGGAGGGGGTCGAGCGAGGCCGCAGCACTCGCTGACTCTGGCGGCGCGAGGGAGACAGAGTCCAGAAGCACCTAGGGTTAGGAGGGATACGAGCCTTGGGCCAAAAGGTCAAGGGTTGGCCTTGTTGGGCTGGGCTAAAAGGAAGACTAGGAAGAGAGAAGGAGAGGGCCAGCCTGGAAGGCTAAATTGGGCTCCCAATAAAAAAATAAAAATAAAGAGAACTTTGGATAACAGAAAGAGAGAATTAGAAAAGGACTTAGACCAACAGGGATATTTTCCTTGGACCAAGAAAAAATGAAGGATTTAACAAAAATGGTTGGAAGAGGTTTGGGCAAACTAGGTCCACACTCATTTGAATTTAATTCAAATGGGTTCTAATAGAAAGTGGGTGCTAGGACGGTCCAGAAACGATTGAGAATCTCGGTGGAGCTCTGGAAAAATAGAGAAAGGATATATAGAAAAGTTAGAGGCCAAAAGTTGTGATAACAAAGGCATTGGGATTTTGCAAGTGTGTTAAGGTGAATTCCAAAACAATGGATTTTTTAATATAGCTCCCTAATAATAGTAGGAGACTTTTATATGTTATAAAGAGAATTTCACCATGTGAACTCCCTCGATTTAAATGGATCGAAGATCCACACAATTTATTTAGAAGAGTTATAAAATTAATGATATGATGGCTTGATGACATGATGCAATGCAAAATAAAAGGGCAAGCACAAATGAAACACACGGCGAAACCCAGAAGATATGGAAGTCTTCTCGAGCATCGGTCTCGGGGCGTCACAACACTCCACCACTATGAGAGGATCTCGTCCCGAGATCTAGAATGGCACCGGAGGGACAACGGAAGAGAAAGAGAAGAGGTAAAACTAAGTTGCTTCTTTCATAAACGAGTGAAACCACGAACCTTGAGAGGTTGAACAAATTGAAAGAAATGAAACAACGGAGAAGAACAAAGTTCAAAACACTCTGTTAAGAAAGAGAAAAAAAAGGAACCAATTCGGGTAGCACTCCGGTTGATAAGGGATGCAAGACTTGATAAGGCGAAAAGAACTTGTGCAAAAGGGGCACAACACTCCGGTTAAAAAAACAAGATAGAGAGGGAAAGAATGGTATAATTTGGGCAGCACTTCGACTGAAAATGGAAGAAATTGAACATGATCTTGACAAACAAGATGATGGGTTGGAGAAAGCAACATCACAACGTCTCCGGAACGGAAGAATAGGAGATAGATAATTGCCATAGGAGAATTGAGAAGAAAAAGCCAACTTCTGCCACAAAAGAGCTTGAAGAGGCATCTTTAGGGGAAGGGTCGAACGGAGTTGTTGGAAAACCAACAACGAAAAGGATAAGCTCGATAAGTTCTTATGGAATACATCTCGAATTATGAGGTGACAACCTGCCACTCACGGGAAGAAGAATTGGATTGATATGAACAAGGAGACGAGAAGCTTATTTCATCGGGAGGGTAGATGAAGAACTTGGATCATATATGAGCACCATAAGTAGCAACAATCCTTAGGGAAGGCTTTAGGTGAAATATAACCCAAGATAACTCCAATGATGAGATTGATGGATTTAAAATATCTCATTCTTGACAACATGTGAATCATGAAAACATGAACTCAAATTATCAAGAATGACATAATACCACCTTCAATAATACGGAAGAAAGAATTGCACTTCGGATAGCAAGATGAAGAAAGCTTGAGCTCCTTTGAAAAGAATCTCAATGAACACTTGGAGAAGGAATTATTTCTTTGATGAACCATCATGTATAACCTTCCTGAAGAACTCCGGTAAACAAAAGAATGATCAAACGAAAGGAAAGAAAAGTTGGAAACACAAGGTGAATCCTTGCAATGATTTAGATGAATCTCCGTGGTGATATAATTGAAAGAGGTTGGAACTCCGGTAAAAGAAAGATGAATAATTGAGATCAAGAATTTTGATGAACCTCCGGAATAAGGAATTAATCACTTGGATGAAACAAAAATAAGAACTATGTTATGCGTATCCTTCATCAATTAAATTGATGACAAGCAACGGATTTGGCATACTACTTATTCTCGTTGAAAGGATTAAGATAGATATAGCGCAAACTTGGGAAGGTCTTCAATGCACCACCGATAGGATTTGAAAAGCATGAATGCATAGATATGATACACGAAGGAAGAAAACTCTTGAACGAACAACCGGTAAGAATTGAAAATGAACGAAGTAAAGATAAAGAAACACCGGGAAGAATTATGAAATGAACGAAGATGCTTGAGAGGATTTAGATACATGAGAACGAAGAGATCACGAGCCGATTAAGGATCACTTGAACGAAGCACCGGTAAAATTGGAGAATGATAGCTGAAAGCTGAGAATGAATAACTCTGAGATGATGGACTCCGGATAACAAACTGAGAAGACTCTTGAATTGCTTCGGATGGGCGAAAATAATTTTCACAATCAAAACAATTAAGAGAGGGTGGCACAAAGCTAGAGCCATAAATCTTGAAGAGAAAGGAGCAAGATTTAGAGGAAAATATTTTTCGGTCTTCAAATGTTGAGAATGACGATGAGAACACCACCAAGAATTATTGAGGCACTCCGGAATGAAGAATGTAAAGGTTGAGCCAACGATGAAAAGAATTTTAAAAGATCTTGGAGAAAGACATTTGACTGATGATAATTCATTCTTACGTCAAACTTTAGAAAAGAATTTGAGAATAACTCCAGAAAATTAGAAGAGTCAGGTTAGATCCTGGGAAAAGACCTGTGGGTTAGGGCCCACTCAAAATAAACACCGTTGGAATGATTACTTGAAAGATATTGCACCGGTTGAATTAAATGACTTGAAAGAGATAACATCCTCGAAAGAGTTTGAATGAAAGCAGAGTGGAAACATGAATCTTCGAGATATCTTGAGCACTCTAGAACAAATGAATAGCGAGAAGTGAATTATTATGAGGTGCACCGGAACAAGGAAAAGGACATGATCAAGACGAAAGCTTGAGTTCAGTCCACCGGAGAAGAAAAGAGCAAATAATGATGAACTTGAAGCTCCGTTAGGATCTTCATGAGAATCACCGGATAAGAACATTAAGGAAAAATAATGGAGAGGCTTCTCATCAATAAGATGATACTAGATTAAGAAATCTGAGTCGTCGAAGAAAAAGGGTGGGTGGGCGGGAAAACAAAGACAACTTGGAATGGATGAAACAAACACCGTTGAGAAGAACTGATACTTGATCTTGCGGATGTTGAAAAGATCGGATCCACTTGAAGAGAAACACGCCGGTGAAAAAGGATTGACAAGACAATCTCGATGATCAAGAAGGATTAGTATTCTCATAGGAACATGAGAACACCGCTTAGAAAAGGTATGGAATCAACATTTGACATTGAAGCAACTCGAATACCACAACTGAAAACAACATAAAGGATTGGCTTGCAAAATAAGCCGGAGCAAACATATGATAAAGATTTCGTCCGAAGTTTTTGTGGTGGGGCCTACACGGGCTCGATCGTACAGCACCATCATGTACAAGGCAGTGCACATGACATACGAAGTGTCCCCGAGTCGGCATAGCCAAGGACTCTTTAAGACACAACGAGACCACTGTAAAACCAACCGTGAATAGGCGGACCACTAGACGTCAAACCCCAATTTCATATCATACATCTGTCGGAAAGATATCCTAAGAACTACTTGAATTCCCACTTATAAACTCCCGAAACTTTCCGGTTATGCAATTAGGTGTTGGGGATACAGGGGAAGCATAATATCTCACCCAAAACTAGCAAATCCTACATCCAGCTGTATCCATCCTTCAACACATAACCAAGAAACCTTCGGAAATCGTCTACCTCAACCTTCAAAAAGCATCCGTTATACGAGTTATGGCAATACTCCCAAACTCCCGCCCCAGTACTGGGTGGCGTCGAGGTTCTCTCACCAACAACTGCATAAAAGAGATTTTCGATGTCGGCGAACTAAACTCAGGTATTCCAGAACTGCAACGATAAAATTGTGACGACAACACCTCGGAGCTCAACTCCCAGAGACACTGCCATAACCCCTAAATGATAGGAGGCACCAAGAACAATGTTCTCGTCACAAAACCATCGGAACGATTCCAAGATACCCGTGTGATCCTAAAAAAAATTTAGTGGAATTTGAGAAGAGAAGAGTCAAAACTCTACGTCAGGATGCCTCACCAGAGCGATGAAGGGACTGGGGAGTAAAAAGAATTCCTAAACTCTCCGATATATAATTCCTAAATGACTCAAAACATTTTTCTAGACTCAACTCGTCCGCTAATTCGATCAAGCAATGGGGCTCCTAAGGTCGGAGAAGGCTCTGATTACCAACTTGTAACGCCCTCGATGCGGCTATATCTCCCACGTGTCGAAGCACGACTTAGAGGCATAACCGCATTGAAAGCAATGTCGCAAGTGAGGTAATCTTCGCAAACAACCCATGTAATACAATAAGGGAAAAGATACATAGTTGGCTTACAATCGCCACTTCACACAATTACATGAATAAAGCATTACAACATCCAAAAAGAATCAAGGTCCGGCTACGGAACCAAAATAAAAGAAGAACCCCAAATGCGACAAGGTCCCCGATCGACCCCAACTGGGCTCCACTACTGATCAACTAGAACGAAACAACACAAAGGACAAGATCTTCATCGAGCTCCTCGTTGAGCTTGGTTGCATCATCTGCACGGACTCATCGGCACCTACAAGATGGTTTTGGAAGTATCTGTGAGTCACGGGGACTCAGCAATCTCGCACCCTCGCGATCAAGACTATTTAAGCTTATGGGTAAGGTAAAGGTATGAGGTGGAGCTGCAGCAAGCGACTAGCATGTATGGTGGCTAACATACGCAAATGAGAGCGAGAAGAGAAGGCAAAGTACGGTCGATAAAAGTATGATCAAGAAGTGATCCTAAAACAACCGACGTCAAGCATTACCCCAACACCGTGTTCACTTCCCGAAATCCGCCGGAAAGAGACCATCACGGTAACACACGCGGTTGATGCATTTTAATTCAGGTCAACTTCAGGTTTTCTACAACCGGACGTTAACAAATTCCCATCTGCCCATAACCACGGGCATGGCTTTCGGAAGTTCAAATCCCTGCAGGGGAGTCCCAACTTAGCCCATCACAAGCTCTCACGGTCAACGAAGGATATACCTTCTCCCGAGACATTCCGATCAGACTCGGTATCCCGGTTCTACAAGACAACTTCAACAAGGTAAAACAAATCCAGCAACACCGCCCGAATGTGCCGACAAATCCCGATAGGAGCTGCACATATCTCGTTCTCAGGGCACACTCAGATTGTCCAAACTTCCGGTAGGCCAGCCCAGAGTTGCCCCTGGTGGCCACCGGCGGCTCACAGTTTGGACCAACACTCAGAGGAGCACTGGCCCGGGGGGGGGGGGTTAAAATAATGATGACCCTTGAGTCTGCAGAACCCAAGGGAAAGAAAAGGCTAGGTGGCAAATGGTAAAACCAAGGTTGGGCATTGCTGGAGGAGTTTTATTCAAGGCGAACTGTCAAGGGGTTCCCATTATTACCCAACCACGTAAGGAACACAAAATCCGGAAACATAACACCGATATGACGGAAACTAGGGCGGCAAGAGTGGAACAAAACACCAGGCACAAGGCCGAGCCTTCCACCCTTTACCAAGTATATAGATGCATTAATTAAATAAGATATATTGTGATATCCCAACAAGTAAACATGTTCCAACAAGGAACAACATCTCCATGTCCCAACAAGGAACAAACTTCAATCTTCACCTGCAACTAACAATGCTATAAGAGGGGCTGAGCAAAGCAGTAACATAGCCAATCAACGGTTTGCTAGGACAAGGTGGGTTAGAGGCTTGGTTCAACAATGTGGGAGGCATGATAAGCAAGTGGTAGGTATCGTAGCATAGGCATAGCAAAGAGCGAGCAACTAGCAAGCAAAGATAGAAGTGATTTCGAGGGTATGATCATCTTGCCTGAAATCCCGCAAGGAAGAAGAACGAGTCCATGAAGAAGACAAACGTACGTAGTCGAACGGATCCTCACAACTCCGGAACGGAGCCGAAGCTAACGAGGGAAACAACCCGGAAAGAAGCAAACAACATAGTAAACAACCACCACATAAGCATGACATGATGCACAACCAAGTATGATGCATGTCCAGTTTAATGAGGCATGGCATGGCAAGGGGCACAAACAAAATTACAAGTTAAGTGGAGCTCAATATGCATCGAGTTGCATATTGATGGAACACCACATCAATTATTTAGTTCACTCCCGGGTTAGGTACTCAACAATATTAAAGGTTGGTTAACATGGCAAGAGGTGAAGCATAACAAAAACTATACCATCTAAACAATTTAAATGGGGCCGGATATAACAAACAACAAACCCGGTAAAACCCCATATGCATTAGTAATTTAAAAGCAAACAACAATTTAAGCATTTTAATTGTTGTTATCATGATGCGGATGACATTGGAAGTTTATGCAGGTTTTTATGAAAATGTTAACAAGAGCATATTATGAAGCATTTGTCACCATGGTGGAAAGAAAAGGGGTGCCACGGCGACGATCCGGTTCCAGTAACTCGATTGAGATGCCGGTGAAAAGATAGGGTGTGAGCGAGTAAAGCAAGATGGTGGGGTGATCCCGGTTTCCGGGTTCCCACATGATGGTGGCAAGGCAAAAGTGGGGATACGTGCAACAAACAACTCGGACACGGAGCAACACATGGGCATCACATACAACATACAACATTCGTTCACGGGCGTCGTCTCGGTGGTTATACCTTCCAAGGAAGCATTCTCGAGTGGTTCGAGTTCGTAGAGGAAGTAGTTGTTCTCGTGACGGTAGTGGAAGTAGGGGTACATGCCGATGGTAGAGGTACTCGCGACAGTAGTGGTACACGTTTCTTGTCAAAATTATAGCGGCGGTAGTAGTACACGGTTCGTGGTGACAATGACGACGAACAGAGGCGCGCGGAGAAGCAGTCGTCCGATGATGGAACAGAGGCGTCCATGGCCAGCGACCCAAGGTGTCAAAGATGGCCGGATCCGGGCCAACTCGGGTTGGGGAGGCGAGGTAGCAGGCTGGTAGCGGGGCTTGGCGCAGAGGAGGTCGATGCAGAGGAGGGTCGGAGACGCCGGAAGCGGACGACGGAGGGGCGGCGCTAGTCGAGGCGGAGGTGGCTCTCGAGGAGGCGCGGGGCGACGAGGAGGAGGCCGCAGGTGAGGGAGGAGGTAGCGAGCAAGAGGAGGAAGGAGCGTGGGGATCTCCTCTCCCTGGTGCGATGCGTGTGATGCGTGGTGGCGGCGCGAGGGAAAGAGCGAAGAGAGAGGTGCGCGACAGGGATCGGGCATGGGAGATCGAGAGAGAGAGAGAGAGAGAGAGAGAGAAAAGGATCACGACGAGAGGAGGGGGTCGAGCGAGGCCGCAACACTCGCTAACTCTGGCGGCGCGAGGGAGAGAGAGTCCAGAAGCGCCTAGGGTTAGGAGGGATACGGGCCTTGGGCCAAAAGGTCAAGGGTTGGCCTTGTTGGGCTGGGCTAAAAGGAAGACTAGGAAGAGAGAAGGAGAGGGCCAGCCTGGAAGGCTAAATTGGGCTCCCAATAAAAAAATAAAAATAAAGAGAACTTTGGATAACAGAAAGGAGAATTAGAAAAGGACTTAGACCAACAGGGATATTTTCCTTGGACCAAGAAAAAATGAAGGATTTAACAAAAATGGTTGGAAGAGGTTTGGGCAAACTAGGTCCACACTCATTTGAATTTAATTCAAATGGGTTCTAATAGAAAGTGGGTGCTAGGACGGTCCAGAAACGATTGAGAATCTCGGTGGAGCTCCGGAAAAATAGAGAAAGGATATATAGCAAAGTTAGAGGCCAAAAGTTGTGATAACAAAGGCATTGGGATTTTGCAAGTGTGTTAAGGTGAATTCCAAAACAATGGATTTTTTAATATAGCTCCCTAATAATAGTAGGAGACTTTTATATGTTATAAAGAGAATTTCACCATGTGAACTCCCTCGATTTAAATGGATCGAAGATCCACACAATTTATTTAGAAGAGTTATAAAATTAATGATATGATGGCTTGATGACATGATGCAATGCAAAATAAAAGGGCAAGCACAAATGAAACACACGGCGAAACCCGGAATATATGGAAGTCTTCTCGAGCATCAGTCTCGGGGCGTCACATCTTCTTTACTTGCTTACGAGGTGGAGGAGAAGGACTACGACGTGCCGGAGCAGCCGGAGCGGCGGCATGTCTCTTCCGCCCTTGCTGACGAGGCGGAGAAGGAGGAGGCTGGCTGCTCGGGTGCGTCGGCGCAGGCGGAGAAGGAGGCGGAGTGCCGCCACGCGCCGGAGAAGGGGCCGGTCGAGTGCCCTGATCGTCACTCGCTGGAGGAGGAGGCGGTGGAGGAGGCGGGGTGCCCTGACTCGCCGGAGGAGGAGGCGGTGGAGGAGGCGGAGTGCCCTGACTTGCCGGAGGAGGAGGCGGAGGCATCCAGTTCGGAAGGTTGATGAGCTCCTTCCGCCATAGGCATGGAGTCTTCAGAGTAGACCCCAGCCTAGTCTCCCTTTCACCGGTAGGGTGGTCAAGCTGGAGGTCCTCAAATCCCTCCGTTATTTCATCCACCATCACCCTAGCATATCCTTCTGGAATCGGCCGACAGTGAAAAGTTGCGCCGGGTTCAGTAGGATAAACAGAGCCAACAGCCGCCTTGACCTTCAAATTCATCCATTGCGTCATAAGGTGGCAATTTTGAGACTCCGTGATAGCATCCACGGGATAGCTGGCAGGAGCTGTCAAGGCATGCTCCGGCTGAAGCAGCTCGGTGGAAGCCACGCTGCTTCTCCACTGAGATGGCGGGATAGCTTCGGGGGAAGCTTCGGCAGTACGTTTGCTGCGATTTGCTTCTCGTTCCTCTATCGCTTGTACCCTTGCTTGCAGCGCCTGCATTTGGGTCTGCTGCAATTTTTTCCTCCTCTCTTGGGATTTGTAACCACCTGCGTCCGGAAACCCAACCTTCCACGGAATGGAGCCTGGCGTGCCTCGTGTCCGTCCAGGGTGCTCAGGATTCCCGAGGGCCATTGTGAGCTCGTCATTCTCTCTATCTGGAAAGAACGTCCCTTGCTGCGTTGCTTCAATATACTGCTGAAGCTTCCTGACTGGTATGTCCATTTGATTGTTTGTCCAAATGCACTTCCCTGTTACAGGGTCCAAGGTTCCGCCAGCCCCGAAGAACCAAGTCCGGCAACGGTCTGGCCAGTTAATTGTCTCTGGTTCGATCCCTTTATCAACCAGATCATTCTCAGTCTTGGCCCACTTAGGCCGGGCTACGAGGTAGCCACCTGACCCCGTGCGATGGTGATGCTTCTTCGCAACATTTTGCTTGTTTGTCGCCGACATCTTCTTACTCTTTTCCGATGTCTTGTGGGCCACAAATGCGGGCCAGTGATCTCTGATCTTCTCATATCTGCCCTTAAATTCTCTTTATTTTTGACAAACTTATTCAGCTCTTTCTTCCACCTCCTGAATAGTTCTGCCATCCTCTTAAGAGCAAAAGACTTGATTAATTGCTCTTTAACTGGCTTCTCTGGATCATCCTCTGGCGGTAGGGTGAAATTTGACTTCAGCTCAGTCCAAAGATCATTTTTCTGCATATCATTGACATAAGACACCTCAGGGTCTTCTGTAGCCGGCTTTAACCATTGCTGGATGCTGATCGGGATCTTGTCCCTAACCAAAACCCCGCACTGAGCAACAAATGCGCTCTTTGTTCGGAGGGGTTCAATCAGTTGGCCGTCGGGCGCGATTGCTATGATCTCAAACTTTTCATCCGAGCTCAACTTTTTCTTCGGGCCTTGTCTCTTTACCAAAGTTGTGCTCGATCCGGAGGGCTAGAAAAAAGAACAAAGACTTAATTAATATGTGTACATACCAAAACAATGAATGCATCAATTAGCTAGTCAGCAGAAGCTTAACTAATATATATACCTGGCCGGACTCGGTTCGGTCACCGGAGACGTCATCACGGTCTCCTTCTTGCACCGGCATAGGGTCACCGGAGCCGTCCTCACGGTCTCCTTCTTGCACCGGCATTAGGTCACCGGAGCCATCATAATCATAGCCAGCTGCTTCCAGACCATCGGTGTCATTGAGAAACAACGAGACGACGGCATCACTTCCTCGTGCGATTATGTCCCCCAACAACTCTTCTTGTACTTCGTCTCGGGCGGTGTCCATAGTTTCTACAAATAATGACAACATGGCAATTATTATTCAAACATGACAGATGGATATATTAGTGGCAAATGTAGAACTAATATTAATTAGTGGCCTTGACGCTGGTTCTCTAGGGTTTGGGGTGGCCTCGACGCTGCTTCTCTAGGGTTTGGGGTGGCCTCGACAACGCTTCAAGGATAAAAAAAAGAGGAAGAAGAAAAAAAAGAGGAGAAGAAAGAATAGAGGAGTAAGAACTCCTCTATTCTTTCTTCTCCTCTTTTTTTCTTCTTCTTCCTCTTTTTTTTCTCGGGAACGAGGGTCATCGAGGGTCACCGAGCGGTAGAGGAAACCCTAAATAGCAAGTATCATGGGTGTGAGATACATGTGGCCGTCGGTTTCGGACACTACATCCACGTCCCACAAGTGACGTGGGCGTCGAAGCCCGCGCCACTTGTGGGACGTGGATGTAGTGTCCGACACCGACGGCCACATGTATCTCACACCGACGATACTTCCTATTTAGGGTTTCCTCTACCGCTCGGCGATCCTGACCCTCGAAGGGAGACCTATCTTCTTAAGGCCAGGAATGAAGTCAACACAAAACCCGATAACATCCTCTGTTTGATGGCCCATGGAGATGCTTCCTTATGGCCTAGCGCGGTTACGGACATATTTTTTTAGGACTCCCATGAACCTCTCAAAGGGGAACATATTGCGTAGAAATACGGGCCCCGGGATGACAATCTCGTCGACTAGATGAACTAGGACGTGCATCATGATATTGAAGAAGGATGGTGGGAACACCAGCTCGAAACTGACAAGACATTGCGCCACATCACTCCTTAGCCTTGGTACGATTTCTGGATCGATCACCTTCTGAGAGATTGCATTGAGGAATGCACATAGCTTCACAATGGCTAATCGGACATTTTCCGGTAGAAGCCCCCTCAATGCAACCGGAAGCAGTTGCATCATAATCACGTGGCAGTCATGAGACTTTAGGTTCTGAAACTTTTTCTCTGGCATATTTATTATTCCCTTTATATTCGACGAGAAGCCAGTCGTGACCTTCATACTGAGCAGGCATTCAAAGAAGATTTCTTTCTCTTCTTTCGTAAGAGCGTAGCTGGCAGGACCTTTATACTGCTTCGGAGGCATGCCTTCTTTTTCGTGCAAACGTTGCAGGTCCTCCCGTGCCTCAGGTGTATCTTTTGTCTTCCCATACACGCCCAAGAAGCCTAGCAGGTTCACGCAAAGGTTCTTCGTCACGTGTATCACGTCGATTGAAGAGCGGACCTCTAGGTCTTTCCAGTAGGGTAGGTCCCAAAATATAGATTTCTTCTTCCACATGGGTGCGTGTCCCTCAGCGTCATTCGGAACAGCTAGTCCACCGGGACCCTTTCCAAAGATTACGTAGTGTAAATCATTGACCATAGCAAGTACGTGATCACCGGTACGCATGGCGGGCTTCTTCCGGTGATCTGCCTCGCCTTTGAAATGCTTGCCTTTCTTTCGACATTGATGGTTGGTCGGAAGAAATCGACGATGGCCCAGGTACACATTTTTCCTGCATTTGTCCAGGTATATGCTTTCAGTGTCATCTAAACAGCGCGTGCATGCGTGGTATCCTTTGTTTGTCTGTCCTGAAAGGTTACTGAGAGCGGGCCAATCGTTGATGGTCACGAACAGCAACGCCTTAAGGTTAAATTCCTCCTGTCTGTGCTCATCCCACGTACGTACACCGTTTCCATTCCACAGCTGTAAAAGTTCTTCAACTAATGGCCTTAGGTACACATCAATGTCGTTGCCGGGTTGCTTAGGGCCTTGGATGAGAACTGGCATCATAATGAACTTCCGCTTCATGCACATCAAAGGAGGAAGGTTATACATGCATAGAGTCACGGGCCAGGTGCTGTGATTGCTGTTCTGCTCCCCGAAAGGATTAATGCCATCCGCGCTTAAAGCAAACCATACATTCCTTGGGTCCTTTGCAAACTCATCCCAGTACTTTCTCTCGAATTTTCTCCACTGTGACCCGTCAGCGGGTGCTCTTAACTTCCCATCTTTCTTTCGGTTCTCACTATGCCATCACATCAACTTGGCATGCTCTTCGTTTCTGAACAGACGTTTCAACCATGGTATTATAGGAGCATACCACATCACCTTCGCAGGAACCCTCTTCCTGGGGGGGGGCTCGCCGTCAACATCACCAGGGTCATCTCGTCTGATCTTATACCGCAATGCACCGCATACCGGGCATGTGTTCAGATCCTTGTATGCACCGCGGTAGAGCATGCAATCATTAGGGCATGCATGTATCTTCTCCACCTCCAATCCTAGAGGGCATACGACCTTCTTTGCTGCGTATGTACTGTCGGGCAATTCGTTATCCTTTGGAAGCTTCTTCTTCAATATTTTCAGTAGCTTCTCAAATCCTTTGTCAGCCACAGCATTCTCTGCCTTCCAATGCAGCAATTCCAGTACGGTACCGAGCTTTGTGTTGCCATCTTCGCAATTGGGGTATAACCCTTTTTTGTGATCCTCTAACATGCGATCGAACTTCAGCTTCTCCTTTTGACTTTCGCATTGCGTCCTTACATCGACAATGACCCGGCGGAGATCATCATCATCAGGCACATCGTCTGGTTCCTCTTATCTTCAGCAGCTTCACCCGTTGCAGCATCATTGGGCACATCGTCTGGTTCCTCTTGATCTTCACCAGCTCCCCCCGTTGCAGCATCACCGTATTCAGGGGGCACATAGTTGTCATCGTACTCTTCTTCTTCACCGTCTTCCATCATAACCCCTATTTCTCCGTGCCTTGTCCAAACATTATAGTGTGGCATGAAACCCTTGTAAAGCAGGTGGGAGTGAAGGATTTTCCGGTTAGAGTAAGACCTCGTATTCCCACATTCAGTGCATGGACAACACATGAAACCATTCTGCTTGTTTGCCTCAGCCGCATCGAGAAACTCATGCACGCCCTTAATGTACTCGCAGGTGTGTCTGTCACCGTACATCCATTGCCGGTTCATCTGCGTGCATTATATATAATTAAGTGTCCAAATTAATAGAAGTTCACCATCACATTAAAACCAAAGTGCATACATAGTTCTCATCTAACAACATATAGCTCTCCAGAGCATCTAATTAATTAAACCATACATTGAAACTATGTAAAACATTTCAATGCGAAAACAAATGCAATCATAATCGCAACCAAGGTAACAATTGATCCAACGGCATAATGATACCAAGCCTCGGTATGAATGACATATTTTCTAATCTTTCTAATCTTCAAGCGCATTGCATCCATCTTGATCTTGTGATCATCGACGACATCCGCAACATGCAACTCCAATATCATCTTCTCCTCCTCAATTTTTTTATTTTTTCCTTCAACAAATTGTTTTCTTCTTCAACTAAATTTAACCTCTCGACAATAGGGTCGGTTGGCATTTCCTATTCACATACATCCTACATAAATAAAATCTATGTCACGTTGGTCGGCATAATTTTCATAAACAATAAATGAACCAATAGTTATAAAGATAATATATATACCACATCCGAATCATAGACAGGACGAGGGCCGACAGGGGCGGATACCAAAACCATCACACTATATAAGATACAATAATAAAAGTAAGAAAATAATACAAGTATCTATGTAAACATACAAGTAAGAATATTTTTCCTTTTAGAAAGAAGATAAGAACAAGAGGCTCACCACGATGGTGCCGGCGATGAGCTCGGCGCGGATGATCGACGCGGTGAAGACGGGGACGGGGCGTGACGGACCGCTAAACCTAGACAAATATTATGGAAAATGGAGTTTGGAGGTCGAGCTTGGAGAGGAGAAAGCTTAAGTAGTGTGGCTCGGGCATTCCATCGAACACCTTGTGTGCATAGGAGGTGAGCTAGAGCACCACCAAGCCCTCTCCCCCTCGGCCAGAGAAAAACAGAGCACTGGGGTGCTCTGCTCGCGAGCGAGGGGTATATATAGGCACCTCATTGGTCTCGGTTGGTGACATGAACCGGGACTAAAGGGGAGCCTTTGGTCCCGGTTCAAGCCACCAATCGGGACCAATGGTGGTGGGCCAGGAGCGAGGCCCATTGGTTTCGGTTCATCCCACCAACCGGGACCAAAAGGTCCAGATGAACCAGGACCAATGGCCCACGTGGCCCGGCCGACCCCCTGGGCTCACGAACCGGGACCAATGCCCCCATTGGTCCCGGTTCTGGACTGAACCGGGACTAATGGGCTGACCCGGCCTGGACCAAAGCCCTGTTTTCTACTAGTGTCTCAGTCGCGCTTGCGTCCTCGTATGGCCCGATTCAGTGCTGACCACTGCCGCTCCCTGCTTGTTGTTTGCTGCTGCACACATTCGGCCATGCAGCGAAAGGATTTCCACTTTCCAGAATTTTAAAACCGGCGAACATGTGTTGATTTGTGCGTGGAGTGTAACTCGCAAGACCATCAACAAGTCAGCAATCAACTCAGCTGGCTCAACACGTACAATACCTTATCAATTATAATCAAGATGCACACATACTAGTATTTGTATATATATCAGTATATTTATTGATGGAATTTGAGGTATGGCAGCCGCCAATCCTAGCCAGGTTTGCTGGCACCGCCCTCGGCACGTAGGCGCAAGCGCAACAGCGTTCATGATTTCTATAAAGGTGGAGGGGTTTTTCGTAAAAATGCCGGGCCGAGCGGGTGTGCCATGACGCGGCCAGTGTGGCGCCATTTATCAACTTGTGATTGCCTCTAAACTAAATTTTCACATCCATTGCAAGTTTAAGGATAAGGTGATCACCTTTTGCAAGTTTGTGAACTAAATCATCTCATCCATTGCAAATTTGTGGATGTGTAGTGCTCTTGACTCAATATAATAGCCAACCCTACATCGATGAGTGGATGGCTACTAGCCAAAGCATTTACCAAGGCCATTAATGAGATAACATAGCGAGCACACACCAACAACTAAATCCAGCATCTCAATTAAATGACAAAAAAGTTAATCCCGGTCGATATGCAAGATGCAACCAAACAAGAACGGTTGTGAATGGTGAGATCGCAATCACCCAGATTAACAGGATCACACCACCAAACTTTCCAAACCCATGAATGATGCGGATAAGAAGACCTAGCAGCACGCCGCCGGCGCGAGGTAGTCCTTGGCTCCGTCCTCCACCTGCGCCTGTCCGCCGAACAGGCCGGCCCTGAACAGCAGGAACCCCACCGCGTGGCCAGCGACTGCCACGAGGAGCACGCCGACGTTGAACGACATGAGCGCGAGCATGAGGACGTACGCCATCCCGACGCGCAGCGCGTGCACGGCGGCGCGCGCCGCCCCCGCTGCCGCGGGCCGGTCGCGGGAGGAGAGGCGGGACTCGAGCCAGCGGGAGGAGGAGAGGCACTCCACGAGCACGGCGAGCGCGAAGACGACGAGGAGCGCGAGCGCGTACATGCCACCGCTGGAGCCGGGCCACCCGTGGAAGAGGATCTCCGAGTTCTTGCCCCAGTAGAAGGTCATGTGCATGTAGTGCATCTGCATGCCCCCGTGCGCCGCCGCCGCCGCCGGGGCGGCGGCGCCGCCCATGCCCACGCCGTGCCCTCCCATTCCCATGTCCATCGCGCGCTGGACGCCGATGATGATCTGGTGGCGTTCTGTGCGTTCGTTGCATCTGCGCCCGCGCCCGCGTGGGTGTATATGTGCGGGCGGGCCGGCGCGGCGCGGCGCCTGTGCAGTACGCATGTACGACACCGGCAGCCAAAGGAAGTACACAGTCGTCAGACGCAGCTGTCAGTCAGATCGTAACCACCCACGGCCCACGCGATCTTTGTGAGGATAGCGGATCCATTTTTCCTCTTCTGTGGACAGGCTTTCAGATCGTGGGCCGATTAGGCTTAAGCTTGAAGGGGTTGGTTTCTCGTCTTCTTCTAGCCTCCCAGTGTACCGGCCCAGGCCCATCACCTCTTATCGCCCTCGCCGACGATGGCGCACAGCCTCACCGGCGGCGCCAGCCCCTTCCGCTGCTACCCTCACCCGCCCTGCTGCGCCGCCGGACGAGCTACCCCGACCGCTCCCCCTTCCACCCGCCGCCGTGTGGCCGCCTCGGCCTCCCCTCCGTCGCCCCCGCCGGCCATCGAGGGCCGCGGGGTGGGATTTTCGGTGACGACGAGGCGGGGGGTGGTGCTGCCGGTTCTCAAGGACTGCTCACTGTGCGTCCCGCCGGGGCAGCTCTGGATGCTCCTCGGCCCCAACGGCTGCGGCAAGTCCACCCTCCTCAAGGTCTATCTTTTCTCAACTAGTAGGACTAAGAGTCTGGTGCTTGTTTCCACGCGCATTTTTATCGATAGACCGGCGGTAGCTGTGCTCATCAGGCAATTGACCGAAATACCGTATGCAAATGATCAATTCCAAGACCCATGGTTGAGTAGCTGGTCTGTTCTTAAAGAGAATTTTCTTCTTTAGTGTGTAGAACCAACTCATGGAGTGAGTACGATACCACAAGCACAGTCTGGTCGTGTTTGATTCAGTTCTCATAAAATATATCTTTGGAGGACTAGGCAGAGTATGTGTACTTTATCAGAAATCGAAATGCTGAATGGTAGCCATTTGAATCTTTGGATTGTCCCAGCTTTTTACCGAGATAAGGTCTGTGAGACCTAGGAATGGCTCAGAATTTGCTGAGTTTGCGGTCATTCGAGTTGCTTGAGAAAAAATATATCAGCCACCATCAGGAGCCAACAGGAAATTTAATTCGATAACTGATAGTAAATATATCCTGTAGCATAACTACCAGGATCTTCACGTGTAAATGAGCAATCATGCATCAGATACTGTGCGTGTTGTATCAAGTACATTCGACCAATTGAGCACTGAACACCTGATCGACATGGTAATTTCACATTTCTCAGGATATATGTTCAACTTCAACCTCAATAAAAATTATGACAGAACTAGGAAGGAAGTATTCTTAGAGAAGTTGCATAATCTATTCTGGTATTGTTAGAATATATTTTGTAAAGCAGAGTGATACAAAATTTGGTTCTAGATCAGTTTATTTGCTTGCATGTTTTTCTTTCTGCTTACATGGAATACAAAACTTTGATAGGGTTTCTTTCTACTAGTACCTCAATGGAATGCTAACTTCTTGTTCTTTTGTAGGTTTTGGCAGGTTTTCAAAATCCATCTGCTGGTACAGTGCATATTAATAGGCCATTCAGCTATGTCTTCCAAAATCCTGATCACCAGGTTATCACTGGTTCTTTGATGAGTTTTTACCTGCAACTATGCCATAACGCATTATCAAAGTGGCTTCGAATTCATAGGATGTTTGTATTGTGGATGCTTGGGAGCTTTGTTAGCAATGCAATCGTCCCAAATTAAATGAAGTTTTGCTGCATATTGAATTCTGTCTTTTGGATGCAGGTTGTGATGCCCACGGTAGAATCCGATGTTGCATTTGGTCTTGGTAAGCTCAATCTTTCATTGGATGAGGTTAGGTCAAGAGTGTCACAATCTCTGGATGCAGTTGGAATGTTGAGCTACTCTCAAGTAGGCAGCTGACATGCACATTTTGGATTATAATCTACTATTGTCTGCACAAGGTTCACAAACATCCTTCATCCAAAACAGAGGCCAATCCAAACTCTGAGTGGTGGGCAGAAACAGAGAGTTGCCATTGCTGGTGCTTTAGCTGAAGCATCCAAAGTACTACTGCTGGATGAGCTGACCACATTCTTGGACGAATATGATCAGGTATTATGATTATTCATGTTTAGTTTTTAATAACATGCACTAAGATATATGATCACGAGGTACCTTTGCTAGAGCAATCTTCAGTTACCATTTCATTTCGAACTGGAACTGTAGTTTGGCAATTGCGCTAAAGCTCCCAACAGTCTGTAGTTCATTAAAATTGGTGTAGCCATGGTTCATAAACACATTACGATTTTGGACTATATTACATATAATTTTCTGATGCTTCTATCGCATTTGTTGTGTTGTTGATATGCCTTAGAAGCTATGGCTAACCTACACTGTATTATGTATGGAAAATCCTCTGTTGGTTGTTGAAAATATAAGAAATTGTTATATTTTCCTGTTTCTGATATGTAGTTATCATCCTTTTTGATTGACTGGTAGTTACCACTTAGCAGGCCTACTCTTACCTTGTAGTTATACAGTACTTGATTGTTATGGACATTGTAATCTTGGTGATCTTGGCTTCATGAAAGTGCAGATGGGCGTGGTCAAGGCGGTGAGGAACTCTGTAACTGCTAGTGGGGAGGTTGCGGCACTGTGGGTGACTCATCGGCTGGAAGAACTCAGATACGCAGATGGCGCTATTTACATGGAAGATGGCCGGACGATTATTCAAGGCGACGTCTCCAGTATATCCAGATTTATAAAGAGGAAACAAGCACGCTATTTTGGTCATTTTGAGCTCTGATCCTTGGGAGTCCCAAGCTGCAGGCAGAATTATCTGCTCTTGTGTAGTACGAGTACATCACTACATCATGGTACTAGAAAACAGTTTCTTCTCTAGGGCGGTTTGTATGTTTGCAACTGGGAAGTTAGGGATTCTGTCGCTCTCGCCTCTATCGCTGCCGAAACATTGGTTTGGCGAATTTAGTAGCTGTCGATTTTCGGTTCATACATTGTCCTTGTTCACTGCTTTTAATGTTAAGAGTGTGCCTTCATGCAAGAATGTGGTATGTTCTCTTGTGTTGTCCTTTGCTTTGTGCGCCGTTTGGCAAGTGATTTGCTGTATGGAACCATTCTTTCATATACCAATCATATCTTGGGCGTGGAAACGTGCCTAGGATATTGTTTAGCTGTGTCTAGGATGTTGCTTACACTGAAATCAAATAACCAGTAAACAAGAATCTAATGCTAACCATGTAGTTTTGCATGCACTATTATATCCATTAAGTAGTTGAAAGCCGTTGCAAATTGCATCCTGAATTGCATTTGTGCACCAATGCCGAAGTGCTGATCACCTTCTGTCGTCGCCTGTAAATCATGTACTCCCCCGGTAAAGAAATATAAGAGCGTAGGTAAACTAGTGATCAGATGGAGTATAGTAACTAATGAAAGGAATATAGCCCACCTCTTGTAATTGTAAATCGTAGGTAAACTAGTGCTTTTTCTCCTTCCCTTTGGCCATTTTCAGCCGTTATCTCTCAGTCAATCATCTTTGTTGTAGCATTACTCTTCCATCCGTGTCGTCGCGCTGTGTGCTTGTAAACTAGACATGTGCTTGCTTGCAACTAAATATTTTGTATGAGAACAAGATGTAAATGTTGCATGATAACAATGGTGCATGTTCCAGCCAAACCACATTTGATCCAATGCAAAACACGATGCACCTTGCAACAAGATTTCAACAAGAATATATGAAGACAAGTAATTGTTATCCTTTCGGCGATAACACATCGGATACATGAGGTTGGCAAAATACAAAGGAATGCGTTGGTAACCCTAGCAAAATATGATCGATCAACAACAACCCATCACAACTCATCATAGGGCTATCCTGTCAAAAAAAAACCCATTATAGGTTTTTTTTGGAAACACTTAAACCCAACAGACTAATTTTGTGGCTGCATCGGCCGCATCATGTGCCATCCGATCTCAAGCGATCCCATGGCTTGGAGCATTTCTCTCCCCCCAAGCAAACGACACAGAGCCTTATCCAGAAACATCTCGGTCTTTCTTTCTGGCTCCCTCCCGAACTCTCTCTCCTTCCTCCTGCCTTCCTTTGTTGGAAGGGACAACACATCAACTCGATTAAATATGCAACTAAGGCTACATATGTTTCTAAAACATATGTGGTGTTGCAATGGTCTGCAATTGGCGCTATGTTTCTGAAACATGTGTGTTGTTGGTCTGTAACGGGGGCTATGTATTTGAAACATGTGTGATGTTGCAATGGTGGCTGCAGTGCACTTTGCAACATGGCTCATGTTGCGAACAAAAATGAACGGTATATTGTGATGGCAACATAGGTGCAACCGCAACATATGCATTATTTCAAAAGAAAATAAATGGCTCAGTGGGGAGCGCAATAGTGCTCATGTTGCAAAGCAGTGAGTGCAACAAGAGCCTTGTTGCAAAGGCTGGCATGCTCATGCTCACGGGGGAGAGATTGAACGGTTGTCTCGGGCTTCATCCAACGGCTGCCGAGGCAATCAATTGTGACGCCCGAATTATTATGCTACAATAAACCTACACTAGTGATGACACGTCACTTCTGATATTGTTGCTAACCTCGCGTTAGATCTAAACGTTTCAAAATCAAATTTGAATTTTTGACAAACAATAAAAGTTTTTAAATTTCAAAACTAAAATGTTCGGACTGTGACATAATCAAGTTTACTAAATTAGGTGCCACCTGTGTTTTTTCCAAAAACTAAATGTTTAGGAGATAGGAGAAAATAGAAAAAAGGAAAAGAATAAACACAAACAAACAAACAAACAAACAAAAAAGAAGAAAAAACCCCACCCCCAGTGGGCCTGTCGGCCCAGCTGCTAGCCACGGCTGTCACGCCCCCCCACCCAATCTGAACTGGGGCTCGACCCCAACACCTCCCGCCGCCCTCGCCGTGACGCCGCCGCTCGAGGGCCTCATCACCGTCGCCACGCCCGTCCCCGGCGTCGTCCCGCCCCGACACGGTCGCTCCCGTCCTCGCCTGGAGCCGTCGTCGACCACCGCCTCGACCTTGCTGTCATCCCCGTCCTCCTCCTCGAACCCGCTACCACTCCCCTACACCGTCCGTGAGCACTTCCCTCTCTCCCCATCCGCGACGCCCGTTCCGGCCACCGCACCCGGCGCCGCCCGCCGCGCTCCGTCGTTGATGACCGCGCCCGCCTCTACCGTTGCCCCCGCGCAAGCTCGCACCTCCGCGCGCACCACGCAGGCCCAGGCGCGCCCGCTCGCCCCGCTCCCTCTTCGTCCCCGCGAGCCTTCTCACGCTCGCTGACGCGCCAGCTGCGCCCTGGCCATGCCCCGGGCAGCACCCGACCGCACCCCGCCCGCAGCCTCGTGGCCGCGCTCGCGCGCGCCTCTCCATCCGCGCGTGTGCCCGCCGCCGATGATGCCTCCCGCCTTCAGCTAGCGCCCGCGCGAGCCTCGCTGCTCCAGGCCGCAGCCATGGCCGCCTCGCCACCCGCCTTCGTCAGCCCGTCTCCGCCTGACCTCGCCGGCGGTGAACCACATCCGCCCCGCGGCCACCCCTGTCGGCCACCGCCCTGGCCGGCGCCCCACCACAGCCCCGCTTGCCTCGCTCGACGGCGCCCTTTCGGGCGCCCGTGCCCAACACCCGTTCGCCCGCTATGCCCCTTGGGCCAATGACATGAGGGCCCAGCCCAGAATGTTTTTTAAGAATTAAATAATAATAATAATTAAAGAATTAATTAACTTAATTAATTTTGATTAATTAAGCTAAACAACTAATTAAACTCATTAATCATGATTAGTTAGTCTAGTCAATGACGAACGGGACCCACATGTCAGTTTGACCAGTCAACATCTGTGACGCCCCCGATTCAATCGTACACTAATCATGCACGCAAATGTGTACGATCAAGATCAGGGACTCACGGGAAGATATCACAACACAACTCTAAAACATAAATAAGTCATACAAGCATCATAATACAAGCCAGGGGCCTCGAGGGCTCGAATACAAGTGCTCGATCATAGACGAGTCAGCGGAAGCAACAATATCTGAGTACAGACATAAGTTAAACAAGTTTTCCTTAAGAAGGCTAGCACAAACTGGGATACAGATCGAAAGAGGCGCAGGCCTCCTGCCTGAGATCCTCCTAAACTACTCCTGGTCGCCGTCAGCGGGCTGCACGTAGTAGTAGGCACCTCCGGTGTAGTAGGAGTCGTCATCGAGGGTGGCGTCTGGCTCCTGGGCTCCAGCATCTGGTTGCAACAACCAGGTAGAAGGGAAAGGGGAAAAGAGGGAGAAAAGCAACCGTGAGTACTCATCCAAAGTACTCGCAAGCAAGGAGCTACACTACATATGCATGGGTATATGTGTAAGGAGGCCATATCGGTGGACTGAACTGCAGAATGCCAGAATAAGAGGGGGATAGCTAGTCCTATCGAAGACTATGCTTCTGGCAACCTCCGTCTTGCAGCATGTAGAAGAGAGTAGATTGAAGCCCTCCAAGTAGCATCTCCAAGTAGCATCGCATAGCATAATCCTACCCGGCGATCCTCCCCTCGTCGCCCTGTGGAAAAGCGATCACCGGGTTGTCTGTGGAACTTGGAAGGGTGTGTTTTATTAAGTATCCGGTTCTAGTTGTCATAAGGTCAAGGTACAACTCCAAGTCGTCCTGTTACCGAAGATCACGGCTATTCGAATAGATTAACTTCCCTGCAGGGGTGCACCAACTTACCCAACACGCTTGATCCCATTTGGCCGGACACACTTTCCTGGGTCATGCCCGGCCTCGGAAGATCAACACGTCGCAGCCCCACCTAGGCAAAACAGAGAGGCCAGCACGCCGGTCTAAACCTAAGCGCACAGGGGTCTGGGCCCATCGCCCATAGCACACCTGCACGTTGCGAGGGCGGCCGGAAGCAGACCTAGCCTAGCAGGCGTTCCAGTCCAATCCGGCGCGCGCCGCTCCGTCGCTGACGTCTGAAGTGCTTCGGCTGATACCACGACGCCGGGATACCCATAACTACTCCCACGTAGATGGTTAGTGCGTATAGGCTCGTAGCCAACTCAGATCAAATACCAAGATCTCGTTAAGCGTGTTAAGTATCCGCGAACGCCGAACAGGGCCAGGCCCACCTCTCTCCTAGGCGGTCTCAACCTGCCCTGTCGCTCCGCCACAAAGATCCACTCGCGGGTGCTCCACCAGCCGACCCGACTTTAGTCTCCACATGTATCATGTATAAGTATATAGTATATACCCGTGATCACCTCCCAAGTGATCACGGCCCGATAGTATAGCACAGCAGACGGACAAGAATGTAGGGCCACAGATGGAAAATACTAGCATCCTATACTAAGCATATAGGATTGCAGGTAAAGGTATCAACAGTAGTAACAAGGACAGGCTATGCATCAGGATAGGTATAACGGAAAGCAGTAACATGCTACACTACTCTAATGCAAGCAGTATAGAGTAGAATAGGCGATATCTGGTGATCAAGGGGGGGGCTTGCCTGGTTGCTCTGGCAAGAGAGAGGGGTCATCGGTGACGTAGTTGATCACAGCGGCATCAGCGGCAGTCTCAGAGTCTACCGGAGAGAAGAGGGGGGAAGAAACAGTAAATACATAGCAAGCAAGAGCATAACAGGACAACAAACAGAGCTAGACGTGTTCTAACGCGATGCTACACGTTACCGGCGAAGGGGGATAACATCCGGGAATGTTTCCCCAGGTTTAGCATTTTCGGACAGACGAATCGGAGGGGAAAAGTTCCATGTTCGCTATGCTAGGAGTGTGTGGCGGACAAACGGAGGGTGTAGCCGGATTCGTCTCGTCGTTCTGAGCAACTTTCATGTTGAAAATATTTTAATCCGAGTTACGGATTAAAAGATATGATTTTCTAAAGATTTTATTAATTTCTGAAATTTATTTAACCTAATTCGAAAATGGATTTATGACATCAGCATGATGTCATGCTGACGTCAGCAGTCAACGTTGACCGTTGACCTGGGTCAAACTGACATGTGGGTCCCCTGGGACCCACCTGTCATACACTGTTAGGTTAATTAGGTTTTAGGTTAATCTAATTACAGTTTAGTTAAACTAACAGGTTAATTAGTTTAGTTAATTGATCAGGTTAATTAAACTTAATTAATTAAGTTAATTAATTTAGTTAATTAATTAATTAATAATAATATTATTATTTTCTCTCTTTTTTTTGTTCTAGGGCTGGGGCCCCTTTGTCAGTGGGCCAAAGGCCTATGCGGGCGTGCGGGCGCCCCCGGTGCGGTTCGGGCGCACCCGCGCGGCGCCGAGCCCGACCGGGAAGGCGAGGCAAGGCGAGGCCACCGGGGAGCGGCGGCGCTTGGCCAGCGTGGGACAGACGGCGGGATCGACGCCCAACAGGGGGGGTGGACTCGGGCGGTGCCGCATGGGGGGAGGAAGCCGAACGGCGGCGGCCACCGCAGGTAGCGTGCGGCCACGGGGAGCAGGGGGCCGGCCGGCGCGCCGAGGCGCGTCTTGAGGCCGGACGGGGCAGGTGCAGGCGGAGGCTTCGAGGGCGCGCGCTGGGGCAGCCGCAACCAATGGCGGCCGGAGTTGCCGACGACGCGGGAGTGCGGGCGGGGGGGGGAAGAGGGCGCGGCCACGGGCGCGAGGGCCACGGTGAGCGCGGGGCGCGTGCGCGCGCACGGCCAGGGCACGACCGGCGCGTGCGGCCCACGACGTGGCGGCAACGGCGTAATTAGGGGGGATACGGCGCCGGTGACGGAGAAGGGAGAGGAGGGAGCTCACGGGGGGGGGGAGTAGGGGACGGGGCAGTGGGCTTGACGGCGGTCGGGGAGGACCGGCGAGGAGGAGGACGGGGACGTCGACGTAGATGGGAGGAAGACCGGCGATGGGGACGGCGTCCGGCGGGGTGGCGGCGCGGTGGCTTCGGCGACGGCGTCGGGATGGTGGTGATCGTCGTCGAGGGCGACAGGGTCGAGGGGGGGGGGTGATGAGGACGACATTCCGGCGAGGAGGGGGACGAGGAGGCAAGGAGGAGGACGATGAGCCGGCGACGGGCGGCTTCGGGCGAGCGCCAGCGCGGCATCGAGGCGACGGGGTCGGGGGCGGTTCGAGCCCCCGATCCAATCGGGGGGGGGGGGAGTGGGTGGAGTGGGGGAGAGTGGGGATTAGGGTTTGCGGGGGGTGTGGGGATAAGGTGCGGCCGACTGGGCCAGTTGGGCCGGCCTGGCAGGCCACTGGCTGGGCCGAGGACCAGTTGGCCTGGAGGGTTTTCTTTCTCCTTTTTCTTTCTTTTGTTTTCTACTTGTTCTTTTCTTTTTATTTATTCTTTCCTGTTTTACTTTAGTCACCTTTTATTTTAGTTTCTGTAAAATATATACATAGCATCTAATTTAGTATCTCAGTTTAGTCCACCGTCACAAAATGTCTAGTCCTCAATTAATTTAGTTTGATAATTTACTAATTAGTAAAGGCATTTAATTATTAGTTTTTATTACTGTTTTATTTATTTCAGTGCCATTAAATACTTTATAAAAATGCGGATTCTCCACCATAATTATTTATGCAATATTTGGCACATATAGAACATTTTAGTTTTAATGTTTGAAAACTTTTATTGTTTGCCTTGATTTTGAATTTTTTGAATTCAGACGGGATTGAATCATCGTGAGGTTTACAACAGTAAGAGTGGTGACATGGCATCATTAGCAGAGTTTTACTGTAGCCTAATTATCCGGGCGTCACAATTCTCCTTCACTACAAGAAATCTCGTCCCGAGATTTAAGAGGGGTCTAAGGGGGGAAGGTTTGGTTACGAAATTTTAGCGAATCTTCTTGGTCTTGGTAGCTCTTCTCGAAGAGGTCGATCCATATCGTTGATGTCTTCATTCCTATGCATCACATCATGATGAGGTTGTCGTCCTTCCTTCAGGAACTCCATCGTACTTACGAAAATTATAAGGGTTAACTTCGGAAGAACATGCCTCTACAAGGTTGCTTAGCCTGTAGATAACAATAGGGAAGGTGGCGGAAAGTAACTCTCGAACTAAAACTTAAGAATGTATCGTGAGCAAAGTAAGAAGGTACAACAAGGAGTTCCAAGCGGATAGACAATCGTTCGATGCCGGAAAAGAGTGTGAAAGGGGTCCAAAGCATCAAGATTAAGTATTGCATCTGATACCGGAACAGATCACTAGGAAGGTGGCTCGCGAATTACACACGAAGCCAAGCGTGAGTATTGACTTTGGGAAAGGGGGTACAGGAGGGTCAGGTTTCGATCCTGTGGAACTGTGGGTTATGGGCCCACCATGTGGGTTAAAAGTAGGAAAGGCAATGACGTCTTGCACAATCATGTAAGCAAGGCATGTTAGAGGATAGCCTGACAGTTATGTCGGCAACAATGTCGGTACCAAGGGCGAGGGACGAAGAGAACCATCTTCCTGCTCGTTGAACGAGGCGGACCAATAGGCAAAGTTCTCGTCCATCGGTGGTTACCGGAATGTCATCACCAAAATAACAGGGTCTTTCTGACATCATTGTACACCGAGGTGTTTACAAAAGTAGGAGAATATTACTGCTTAGATCTCATAGATCACAAGAAAGGTTAAACCAAACAATGGAAAGGAAGATATGATTATCGGATTTAACCAGATCAATGGAAAGGAAAAATGTGTTTAAACACATTTTCCAGGGGTATATCCTTCCCAAGGACAAGCAGATGATATCCATGACAGGATAGTAGGTAGAAAACCATTTAGGTAACGGGAGAAAAATTGCATGACATTACCCATACAACGGTGTTTGGATAATTGAGCAAGAAAACATTTTGCATTGGGCTTCAAATGTTTTTGTTGAAAATTGGAGTACACAGACATGCTTAAGATAGCATTGGCATGGCTTCAAGCAAAGATCAGACTCTGGATACACGAAGGGATTCATCATTAAGCAAGGAGAGGATGAGGGGGCTGATGGACTCAGTGATAATTCAACGAGGTATCCAAAAATGTGGATTTCCACAGTTATGTGAACAAGGAGATAACATTTGTCGGATCAAATGATATAATGATGTAAGCTCGAGAAAAACATACACAATTAAAAATTGGTTGAAAAGTGCACCCGAAATATGGGCTTATAGTAGCATGATCAACGTTAGAATGGTGGTTCAATAGTCAATAGCCTAAGAATGAACTTTCGACCATTAACTAAAAAATAGGGTTGCTAGAAGGAAAGAATCCAAACAACACCGTTCACTTGTTGGAATTAACACGGGGACCAAGAAAGAATGGTGATGGTGAGAAGTATTTCTATGTCAAGAATTCTCAAGAGGTGGAACAAATCTCAGAACATTCTTGACATAAAGGATGGTAATACTCCAAGGTAAAGAAGAACAATTGTTGGATAGCAAGGAACTCAAGTATAACACCAAGCATGAACAAGCTTGTGTTGGTGGGAAGGGCAATAAATTGGTCGATGATAATACAATTCATCGAGGGCAAGGATGGTATTTCTCATCATGAATTCAATTGATATCCTGGATGAGCTCAGAATGTTGATGATCACGACACCTTTGTCGCGAGAGTTCATGAAGATGTAATCGATCGGCGATGATATCAAGTCAAGTAATGATGAAGTGAAAGGTTATTGGAACCAAGGGTACGACACAACTCGAAACCAAGCTTGTTGTTCAAGGCGAAATGATATGACGATGAGGATCGACGTAAGGTTAGTTCATCGTCGAAAATTGTGCTCCGAGAAGAAGGACCGGGTAGCATAGTTAAATCATCACGACAATGATATAGCCAAACAGGCTAGGAATGGCGTGATCGGGTACAAACTCGTACTTATAGAAGCTTACTGAAGAGTTGTTGAACCGTAGTGCGGACTCGGTTCAGTTATCGGTGTCTTTGAGTGTTCAATAACTCAGAGCCCGCAAAAATTGGAATCAGTGGGAAGGTAGCACTTGATGAAGAACTCATAAAAAGTTATGCAGTTCCATGATAATCTCAAGATACCAGGGGGGTAATACTCGACACAAGATCAAAGTAAAGGTTGGACTGGTGTATTGATCCATAGAAGACAATTGTTTTAACTTGTCCGAGAAATGAGATCAAAGAAGAACAGTCATGGTCGGAACCACGGTTGCAAAAGGCCAGATCCTAGATATAAGATGAACTTATACCAAAGGAATAATTTATTTAAGAGAAGCTTTAATGATAAGATCTACATCGTGTCCATGGGCATGAACACAAGTTCAAGGTCGACTCCCACTTCTCCAATGCATAACCTTTCATTCACTTCTCACGTTCGATGAAGTTGCAGTGTTGAAATTTTATCTGGTGAAGCACCAGAAGAGTATGACTCGTGAAAACTTTCGGGTTCACACGGTTTAGAGAAGGCATATGTTCAACCCATAGGGGCTTCTTAGAAACATATACCACAAGTTTCAAGAGTAAATAACACAAGCCCGAAAGCAGAGCATGGTTGGCCAAGCAGAGGATACAACTTAACAAAGGCATTATGTATCAGGGGAAGAACTCACAAGGTGATCAAATGTGAAGGACACTGTCGGATAACAATCCAACAAAGGACTTGATGGTCCACAAAGGATCTGATACGAGTATCGGTACTCAACTAGAGGAAGAAGAATGCAAGGAGATCAGATTATAGAAACAACTGACTAACTCAATTGTCAAATGCAAAGGAATTATGATTTCTAAGTCAAGGGATCAAAATCAATGCTCTGATTAGGGATGGATAAGTTGAATAGCCTTAGGGTACAATCAACGACAATTGGATTGGTCGAGAACCAATTCCAGTTAAAAGAATGGAAGCTCAGCCGGAAAGGTAATTTATAAGGATCAATGATGATTGCGTGTATTCGCAACATATTGAGTCAATAGACTCAAAATGATAATGACAAGGAATGTCAATAAGATTTCTATACTTATGGGATTAATCATAATGAAAGCAAACAAGAAATTCCAGAGCAATAGGTTGCTGAGGATTTTTGGAATATCGGGTGGTATTCCAAAGACTTTTGTGTAACACATGAACAACTGGGGGATGAGCGGATACTCAATAAGTGCGAGAATTTATTTGAAGGGGGTATTCATGTGGCAAGAACTGCTAGGCAGTAGGCACAAAGTATTCCCGGAACAATAGAAAAATGTTTCGAGGTATCTGGTAATAACAAGACCAACTGGGGATGAATGTAAGAATAACAACAGCAAGTAGTTATCCATAAGTGTTGATGGTGGAAGAGGAATTGCAAATGCGATGAACATAAGTTCTCGGGTTAACAGCGGAGAGTATCTTCAGGGTCTTCACGTGCCGCAGATGATCATCAGTAACAAGGGGCTCTCCGGGTGAAAGTGATAACGAGATCCTATTGTTAAATTTAGTAAACTTCATTTAACCCGAATAGAGGAGAGATCAGAGTCCCAGAGTATAGGTCGAGGAATAAAAGATCCTAATACCACCCAATGGCGACATGGGCCCGTAAGGCACACAGCCAAGTTAGTAAAAGTTTTGCAATGACTAGACTCAACTTCGGCCAAGGAGTTGGAAAGGGGATTCCTACAGGCAGTCGGCTCTGATACCAACTTGTGACGCCCCCGATTCAATCGTACACTAATCATGCACACAAATGTGTACGATCAAGATCAGGGACTCACGGGAAGATATCACAACACAACTCTAAAACATAAATAAGTCATACAAGCATCATAATACAAGCCAGGGGCCTCGAGGACTCGAATACAAGTGCTCGATCATAGACGAGTCAGCGGAAGCAACAATATCTGAGTAAAGACATAAGTTAAACAAGTTTGCCTTAAGAAGGCTAGCACAAACTGGGATACAGATCGAAAGAGGCGCAGGCCTCCTGCCTGGGATCCTCCTAAACTACTCCTGGTCGCCGTCAGCGGGCTGCACGTAGTAGTAGGCACCTCCGGTGTAGTAGGAGTCGTCGTCGAGGGTGGCGTCTGGCTCCTGGGCTCCAGCATCTGGTTGCAACAACCAGGTAGAAGGGAAAGGGGAAAAGAGGGAGAAAAGCAACCGTGAGTACTCATCCAAAGTACTCGCAAGCAAGGAGCTACACTACATATGCATGGGTATATGTGTAAGGAGGCCATATCGGTGGACTGAACTGCAGAATGCCAGAATAAGAGGGGGATAGCTAGTCCTATCGAAGACTACGCTTCTGGCAACCTCCGTCTTGCAGCATGTAGAAGAGAGTACATTGAAGTCCTCCAAGTAGCATCTCCAAGTAGCATCGCACAACATAATCCTACCCGGCGATCCTCCCCTCGTCGCCCTGTGGAAAAGCGATCACCGGGTTGTCTGTGGAACTTGGAAGGGTGTGTTTTATTAAGTATCCGGTTCTAGTTGTCATAAGGTCAAGGTACAACTCCAAGTCGTCCTGTTACCGAAGATCACGGCTATTCAAATAGATTAACTTCCCTGCAGGGGTGCACCAACTTACCCAACACGCTTGATCCCAATTGGCCGGACACACTTTCCTGGGTCATGCCCGGCCTTGGAAGATCAACACGTCGCAGCCCCACCTAGGCAAAACAGAGAGGCCAGCACGCCGGTCTAAACCTAAGCGCACAGGGGTCTGGGCCCATCGCCCATAGCACATCTGCATGTTGCGAGGGCGGCCGGAAGCAGATCTAGCCTAGCAGGCGTTCCAGTCCAATCCGGCGCGCGCCACTCCGTCGCTGACGTCTGAAGTGCTTCGGCTGATACCACGATGCCGGGATACCCATAACTACTCCCGCGTAGATGGTTAGTGCGTATAGGCTCGTAGCCAACTCAGATCAAATACCAAGATCTTGTTAAGCGTGTTAAGTATCCGCGAACGCCGAACAGGGCCAGGCCCACCTCTCTCCTAGGCGGTCACAACCTGCCCTGTCGCTCCGCCACAAAGATCCACTCGCGGGTGCTCCACCAGCCGACCCGACTTTAGTCTCCACATGTATCATGTATAAGTATATAGTATATACCCGAGATCACCTCCCGAGTGATCTCGGCCCAATAGTATAGCACAGCAGACGGACAAGAATGGAGGGCCACAGATGAAAAATACTAGCATCCTATACTAAGCATATAGGATTGAAGGTAAAGGTATCAACAGTAGTAACAAGGACAGGCTATGCATCAGGATAGGTATAACGGAAAGCAGTAACATGATACACTACTCTAATGCAAGCAGTATAGAGTAGAATGGGCGATATCTGGTGATCAATGGGGGGCTTGCCTGGTTGCTCTGGCAAGAGAGAGGGGTCGTCGGTGACGTAGTTGATCACAGCGGCATCAGCGGCAGTCTCAGAGTCTACCGGAGAGAAGAGGGGGAAGAAACAGTAAATACATAGCAAGCAAGAGCATAACAGGACAACAAACAGAGCTAGACGTGTTCTAACGCGATGCTACACGTTACCGGCGAAGGGGGATAACATCCGGGAATGTTTCCCCAGGTTTAGCATTTTCGGACAAATGAATCGGAGGGGAAAAGTTCCATGTTCGCTATGCTAGGAGTGTGTGGCGGACGAACGGAGGGTGTAGCCGGATTCGTCTCGTCGTTCTGAGCAACTTTCATGTTGAAAATATTTTAATCCGAGTTACGGATTAAAAGATATGATTTTCTAAAGATTTTATTAATTTCTAAAATTTAATTAATTATTTAATCTAATTTGAAAATGGATTTATGACATCAGCATGATGTCATGCTGACATCAGCAATCAACGTTGACCGTTGACTTGGGTCAAACTGACATGTGGGTCCCCTGGGACCCACCTGTCATACACTATTAGGTTAATTAGGTTTTAGGTTAATCTAATTATAGTTTAATTAAACTAACATGTTAATTAGTTTAGTTAATTGATCAGGTTAATTAAACTTAATTAATTAAGTTAATTAATTTAGTTAATTAATTATTATTATTATTATTATTATTATTATTATTACTATTTTCTCTCTTTTTTTTTGTTCTAGGGCTGGGGCCCCTTTGTCAGTGGGCCAAAGGCCTATGCGGGAGTGCGGGCGCCCCCGGTGCGGTTCGGGCGCACCCGCGCGGGGCCGAGCCCGACCGGGAAGGCGAGGCAAGGCGAGGCCACCGGGGAGCGGCGGCGCTTGGCCAGCGTGGGACAGACGGCGGGATCGACGCCCAACAGGGGGGTGGACTCGGGCGGTGCCGCATGGAGGGAGGAAGCGGAACGGCCGACGGCGGCGGCCACCGCAGGTAGCGTGCGGCCACGGGGAGCAGGGGGCCGGCCGGCGCGCCGAGGCGCGTCTTGAGGCCGGACGGGGCAGGTGCGGGCGGAGGCTTCGAGGGCGCGCGCTGGGGCAGCCGCAACCAACGGCGGCCGGAGTTGCCGACGACGCGGGAGCGCGAGCGGGGGGGGGGGGGGAAGAGGGCGCGACCACGGGCGCGAGGGCCACGGTGAGCGCGGGGCGCGTGCGCGCGCACGGCCAGGGCACGGCCGGCGCGTGCGGCCCACGGCGGGGCGGCAACGGCGTAATGGGGGGGGATACGACGCCGGTGACGGAGAAGGGAGAGGAGGGAGCTCACGGGGGGGGGGGGGTGTAGGGGACGGGGCAGTGGGCTTGACGGCGGTCGGGGAGGACCGGCGAGGAGGAGGACGGGGACGTCGACGTAGATGGGAGGAAGACCGGCGATGGGGACGGCGTCCGGCGGGGTGGCGGCGCGGTGGCTTCGGCGACGGCGTCGGAATGGTGGTGATCGTCGTCGAGGGCGACAGGGTCGAGGGGGGGTGATGGGGACGACGTTCCGGCGAGGAGGGGGGCGAGGAGGCAAGGAGGAGGACGATGAGCCGGCGACGGGCGGCTTCGGGCGAGCGCCAGCGCGGCATCGAGACGACGGGGTCGGGGACGGTTCGAGCCCCCGATCCAATCGGGGGGGGAGGGGTGGAGTGGGAGAGAGTGGGGATTAGGGTTTGCGGGGGGTGTGGGGATAAGGTGCGGCCGACTGGGCCAGTTGGGCCGGCCTGGCAGGCCACTGGCTGGGCCGAGGCCCAGTTGGCCTGGGGGGTTTTCTTTCTCCTTTTTCTTTCTTTTGTTTTCTACTTGTTCTTTTCTTTTTATTTATTCCTCCTTTTTTTACTTTAGTCACCTTTTATTTTAGTTTCTGTAAAATATATACATAGCATCTAATTTAGTATCTCAGTTTAGTCCACCGTCACAAAATGTCTAGTCCCCAATTAATTTAGTTTGATAATTTACTAATTAGTAAAGGCATTTAATTATTAGTTTTTATTACTGTTTTATTTATTTCAGTGCCATTAAATACTTTATAAAAATGCGGATTCTCCACCATAATTATTTATGCAATATTTGGCACATATAGAACATTTTAGTTTTAATGTTTGAAAACTTTTATTGTTTGCCTTGATTTTGAATTTTTTGAATTCAGACGGGATTGAATCATCGTGAGGTTTACAACAGTAAGAGTGATGACGTGGCATCATTAGCAGAGTTTTACTGTAGCCTAATTATCCGGGCGTCACAACATCCCTGTTGACTACTGCCGTCATGCTGACGTCAACATGCACTGTTCTGGATAATGTTGAGTTATAGTAATTAAATAAATCCTAAAAATGATTTAAATCTTTTAAAGTTAATATAAAATAAACCTAGCTCGATGGAAAAACTTGACATGAAAGTTGCTCAGAACGACGAGACGAATCCGGATGCGCAGCCCGTTCGTTCGCCACACATCCCTAGCATAGCGAACACGCAACTTTCCCCCTCAGATTCATCTGTCTGAAAACGCGAAACACCGGAGATATTTTCCCGAAAGTTTCCCCCTTCACTGGTATCACCTCATACCGCGTTAGGGCACACCTAGCACCGCTACTTGTCATGGCTGAAGGAAATATGCCCTAGAGGCAATAATAAAGTTATTATTTATTTCCTTATATCATGATAAATGTTTATTATTCATGCTAGAATTGTATTAACCGGAAACATAATACATGTGTGAATACATAGACAAACAAAGTGTCACTAGTATGCCTCTACTTGACTAGCTCGTTAATCAAAAATGGTTATGTTTCCTAACCATGAACAAAGAGTTGTTATTTGATTAACGGGTCACATCATTAGGTGAATGATCTAATTGACATGACCCATTCCATTAGCTTAGCACCCGATCGTTTAGTATGTCTATGGGCCCGATTTGATTAAAGGTGCTCTACAGGTGTCTCCAAAGGTACATGTTGGGTTGGCGTATTTCGAGATAAGGATTTGTCACTCCGATTGTCGGAGAGGTATCTATGGGCCCTCTCGGTAATACACATCACATAAGCCTTGCAAGCATTGCAACTAATGAGTTAGTTGTGAGATGATGTATTACGGAACGAGTAAAGAGACTTGTCGGTAACGAGATTGAACTAGGTATGGGATACCGACAATCGAATCTCGGGCAAGTAACATACCGATGACAAAGGGAACAACGTATGTTTTTATGCGGTCTGACCGATAATATGTAGGAGCCAATATGAGCATCTAGGTTCCGCTATTGGTTATTGACCGGAGACGTGTATCGGTCATGTCTACATTGTTCTCGAACCCGTAGGGTCCGCACGCTTAAGGTTTCGATGACAGTTATATTATGAGTTTATGAGTTTTGATGTACCGAAGTTAGTTCAGAGTCCCGGATGTGATAACGGACATGACGAGGAGTCTCGAAATGGTCTAGACATAAAGATTGATATATTGGACGGCTATATTCGGACACCGGAAGTGTTCCGGGTGATTTCGGAGAAAACCGGAGAGCCGGAGGGTTACCGGAAACCCCCGGGAGAAGTAATGGGCCATATGGGCCTTAGTGGAGAGAGAGAGAGGGGCAGCCAGAGGTGGGCTGCGCGCCTCCTCCCCCTGGTCTGAATTGGACTAGGAGAGGGGGGCGGCGCCCCCCTTTCCCTCCCCACTTCTTTCCCCCTCCTAGTAGGAGTCCTACTCCTACTAGGAGGAGGACTCCTCCTTGGCGCGCCTATAGGGCCGGCCGGCCTCCTTCCCTTGCTCCTTTATATACGGGGGCAGGGGGCACCCCTAGACACACAAGTTGATCCAGGTGATCATATTCTTAGCCGTGTGCGGTGCCCCCTTCCACCATAGTCCTCGATAATATTGTAGCAATGCTTAGGCGAAGCCCTGCGACGGTAGTGCATCAAGATCGTCACCACGCCGTCGTGCTGACGGAACTCTTCCCCGACACTTTGCTAGATCGGAGTCCGGGGATCGTCATCGAGCTGAATGTGTGCTAGAACTCGGAGGTGCCGTAGTTTCGGTGCTTGATCGGTCGGGCCGTGGAGACGTATGACTACATCAACCAAACGCTTCCGTTGTCGATCTACAAGGGTACGTAGATCACACTCTCCCCTCTCGTTGCTATGCATCACCATGATCTTGCGTGTGCGTAGGAAATTTTTCGAAATTACTACGAAACCCAACAGTGGCATCCGAGCCTAGGTTTTATATGTTGATGTTATATGCGCGAGTAGAACACAAGTGAGTTGTGGGCGATATAAGTCATACTGCTTACCAGCATGTCATACTTTGGTTTGGCGGTATTGTTGGACGAAGTGGCCCGGACCGACATTACGCGTACGCTTACGCGAGACCGGTTCTCCCGACGTGCTTTGCACATAGGTGGCTTGCGGGTGACAGTTTCTCCAACTTTAGTTGAACCGAGTGTGGCTACGCCCGGTCCTTGCGAAGGTTAAAAGAACACCAACTTGACAAACTATCGTTGTGGTTTTGATGCGTAGGTAAGATTGGTTCTTGCTTAAGCCCGTAGCAGCCACGTAAAGCTTGCAACAACAAAGTAGAGGACGTCTAACTTGTTTTTGCAGGGCATGTTGTGATGTGATATGGTCAAGACATGATGCTAAATTTTATTGTATGAGATGATCATGTTTTGTGACCGAGTTATCGGCAACTGGCAGGAGCCATATGGTTGTCGCTTTATTGTATGCAATGCAATCACGCTGTAATGCTTTACTTTATCACTAAGCGGTAGCGATAGTCGTGGAAGCATAAGATTGGCGAGACGACAACGATGCTACGATGGAGATCAAGGTGTCGCGCCGGTGACGATGGTGATCACGACGGTGCTTCGAAGATGGAGATCAGAAGCACAAGATGATGATGGCCATATCATATCACTTATATTGATTGCATGTGATGTTTATCTTTTATGCATCTTATCTTGCTTTGATTGACGGTAGCATTATAAGATGATCTCTCACTAATTATCAAGAAGTGTTCTCCCTGAGTATGCACCGTTGCGAAAGTTCTTCGTGCTGAGACACCACGTGATGATCGGGTGTGATAGGCTCTACGTTCAAATACAACGGGTGCAAAACAGTTGCACACGCGGAATACTCAGGTTATACTTGACGAGCCAAGCATATACAGATATGGCCTCGGAACACGGAGACCGAAAGGTCGAGCGTGAATCATATAGTAGATATGATCAACATAGTGATGTTCACCATTGAAACTACTCCATCTCACGTGATGATCGGACATGGTTTAGTTGATTTGGATCACGTAATCACCTAGAGGATTAGAGGGATGTCTATCTAAGTGGGAGTTCTTTAAGTAAATTAATTGAACCTAAATTTATCATGAAACTTAGTACCTGATAGTATCTTGCTTGTTTATGCTTGATTGTAGATAGATGGCTCGTGCTGTTGTTCCGTTGAATTTTAATACATTCCTTGAGAAAGCAAAGTTGAAAGATGATGGTAGAAATTACACGGACTGGGTCCATAACTTGAGGATTATCCTCATTGCTGCACAGAAGAATTACATCCTGGAAGCACCGCTGGGTGCCAGGCCTGCTGCTGGAGCAACACCAGATGTTATGAACGTCTGGCAGAGCAAAGCTGATGACTACTCGATAGTTCAGTGTGCCATGCTTTACGGCTTAGAATCGGGACTTCAACAACGTTTTGAACGTCATGGAGCATATGAGATGTTCTAGGAGTTGAAGTTAATATTTCAAGCAAATGCCCGGATTAAGAGATATGAAGTCTCCAATAAGTTCTATAGCTGCAAGATGGAGGAGAACAGTTCTGTCAGTGAGCATATACTCAAAATGTCTGGGTATAATAATCACTTGATTCAATTGGGAGTTAATCTTCCAGATGATTGCGTCATTGACAGAATTCTCCAATCACTGCCACCAAGCTACAAGAGCTTTGTGATGAACTATAATATGCAAGGGATGAATAAGACTATTCCCGAGCTCTTTGCAATGCTGAAAGCTGCAGAGGTAGAAATCAAGAAGGAGCATCAAGTGTTGATGGTCAACAAGACCACTAGTTTCAAGAAAAAGGGCAAAGGGAAGAAGAAGGGGAACTTCAAAAAGAACGGCAAGCAAGTTGCTACTCAAGAGAAGAAACCCAAACCTGGACCTAAGCCTGAAATTGAGTGCTTCTACTGCAAGCAGACTGGTCATTGGAAGCGGAACTGCCCTAAGTATTTGGCGGATAAGAAGGATGGCAAGGTGAACAAAGGTATATGTGATATACATGTTATTGATGTGTACCTTACTAATGCTCGCAGTAGCACCTGGGTATTTGATACTGGTTCTGTTGCTAATATTTGCAACTCGAAACAGGGACTACGGATTAAGCGAAGATTGGCTAAGGACGAGGTGACGATGCGCGTGGGAAACGGTTCCAAAGTCGATGTGATCACAGTCGGCATGCTACCTCTACATCTACCTTCGGGATTAATATTAGACATAAATAATTGTTATTTGGTGCCAGCGTTAAGCATGAACATTATATCTGGATCTTGTTTGATGCGAGACGGTTATTCATTTAAATCTGATAATAATGGTTGTTCTATTTATATGAGTAATATCTTTTACGGTCATCCACCCTTAAAAAGTGGTCTATTTTTGATGAATCTCGATAGTAGTGACACACATATTCATAGTGTTGAAGCCAAAAGATGCAGAGTTGATAATGATAGTGCAACTTATTTGTGGCACTGCCGTTTAGGTCATATCGGTGTAAAGCGCATGAAGAAACTCCATATTGATGGACTTTTGGAACCACTTGATTATGAATCACTTGGTACTTGCGAACCGTGCCTCATGGGCAAGATGACTAAAACACCGTTCTCTGGTACTATGGAGAGAGCAACAGATTTTTTGGAAATCATACATACAGATGTATGTGGTCCGATGAATATTGAGGCTCGTGGCGGATATCGTTATTTTCTCACCTTCACAGATGACTTAAGCAGATATGGGTATATCTACTTAATGAAACACAAGTCTGAAACATTTGAAAAGTTCAAAGAATTTCAGAGTGAAGTAGAAAATCATCATAACAAGAAAATAAAATTCCTACGATCTGATCGTGGAGGAGAATATTTGAGTTACGAGTTTGGTGTACATTTGAAAAATTGTGAAATAGTTTCACAACTCACGCCACCCGGAACACCATAGCGTAATGGTGTGTCCGAACATCGTAATCGTACTTTACTAGATATGGTGCGATCTATGATGTCTCTTACTGATTTACCGCTATCGTTTTGGGGATACGCTCTAGAGACGGCCGCATTCACGTTAAATAGGGCACCATCAAAATCCGTTGAGACGACGCCTTATGAACTGTGGTTTGGCAAGAAACCAAAGTTGTTGTTTCTGAAAGTTTGGGGCTGCGATGCTTATGTGAAAAAGCTTCAACCTAATAAGCTCGAACCCAAATCAGAGAAATGTGTCTTCATAGGATATCCAAAGGAAACTATTGGATACACCTTCTATCACAGATCCGAAGGCAAGACTTTTGTTGCTAAATTCGGAAACTTTCTAGAGAAGGAGTTTCTCTCGAAAGAAGTGAGTGGGGGGAAAGTAGAACTTGACGAGGTAACTATACCCGCTCCCTTATTGGAAAGTAGTGCATCACAGAAAACTGTTTCAGTGACACCTACACCAGTTAGTGAGGAAGCTAATGATGATGATCATGAAACTTCAGAACAAGATACTACTGAACCTTGTAGATCAACCAGAGTGAGATCCGCGCCAGAGTGGTACGGTAATCCTATTCTGGAAGTCATGCTACTAGATCATGATGAACCTACAAACTATGAAGAAGCGATGGTGAGCCCAGATTCCACAAAATGGCTTGATGCCATGAAATCTGAGATGGGATCCATGTATGAGAACAAAGTATGGACTTTGGTTGACTTGCCCGATGATCGGCAAGCAATTGAGAATAAATGGATCTTCAAGAAGAAGACTGACACTGACGGTAATATTACTGTCTACAAAGCTCGACTTGTCGCAAAAGGTTTTCGGCAAGTTCAAGGGATTGACTACGATGAGACCTTCTCACCCGTAGCGATGCTTAAGTCTGTCCGAATCATGTTAGCAATTGCCGCATTTTATGATTATGAAATTTGGCAGATGGATGTCAAAACTGCATTCTTGAATGGATTTCTGGAAGAAGAGTTGTATATGATGCAACCAGAAGGTTTTGTCGATCCAAAGGGAGCTAACAAAGTGTGCAAGCTCCAGCGATCCATTTATGGACTGGTGCAAGCCTCTCGGAGTTGGAATAAACGCTTTGATAGTGTGATCAAAGCATTTTGTTTTATACAGACTTTTGGAGAAGCTTGTATTTACAAGAAAGTGGGTGGGAGCTCTGTAGCATTTCTGATATTATATGTGGATGACATATTACTAATTGGAAATGATATAGAATTTCTGGATAGCATAAAGGGATACTTGAATAAGAGTTTTTCAATGAAAGACCTCGGTGAAGCTGCTTACATATTAGGCATTAAGATCTATAGAGATAGATCAAGACGCTTAATTGGACTTTCACAAAGCACATACCTTGACAAAGTTTTGAAGAAGTTCAAAATGGATCAAGCAAAGAAAGGGTTCTTGCCTGTGTTACAAGGTGTGAAATTGAGTAAGACTCAATGCCCGACCACTGCAGAAGATAGAGAGAAAATGAAAGATGTTCCCCATGCTTCAGCCATAGGCTCTATCATGTATGCAATGCTGTGTACCAGACCTGATGTGTGCCTTGCCATAAGTCTAGCAAGGAG
Source organism: Triticum aestivum (assembly GCF_018294505.1). Taxonomy (NCBI): domain Eukaryota; kingdom Viridiplantae; phylum Streptophyta; class Magnoliopsida; order Poales; family Poaceae; genus Triticum; species Triticum aestivum. The sequence continues at coordinate 554,118,236 of NC_057800.1, read as the reverse complement.
GTACCAAAGTGATCCAGGAGTGGATCACTGGACAGCGGTCAAGAACATCCTGAAATACCTGAAAAGGACTAAGGATATGTTTCTCATATATGGAGGTGACAAAGAGCTCATCGTAAAAGGTTACATTGATGCAAGCTTTGACACTGATCCGGACGATTCTAAATCACAAACCGGATACGTGTTTACATTAAACGATGGAGCTGTCAGTTGGTGCAGTTCTAAACAAAGCGTCGTAGCGGGATCTACATGTGAAGCGGAGTACATAGCTGCTTCGGAAGCAACAAATGAAAGAGTGTGGATGAAGGAGTTCATATCCGATCTAGGTGTCATACCTAGTGCATCGGGTCCAATGAAAATCTTTTGTGACAATACTGGTGCAATTTCCTTGGCAAAGGAATCCAGATTTCACAAGAGAACCAAGCACATCAAGAGACGCTTCAATTCCATCCGGGATCTAGTCCAGGTGGGAGACATAGAGATTTGCAAGATACATACTGATCTGAATGTTGCAGACCCATTGACTAAGCCTCTTCCACGAGCAAAACATGATCAGCACCAAAGCTCCATGGGTGTTAGAATCATTACTGTGTAATCTAGATTATTGACTCTAGTGCAAGTGGGAGACTGAAGGAAATATGCCCTAGAGGCAATAATAAAGTTATTATTTATTTCCTTATATCATGATAAATGTTTATTATTCATGCTAGAATTGTATTAACCGGAAACATAATACATGTGTGAATACATAGACAAACAGAGTGTCACTAGTATGCCTCTACTTGACTAGCTCGTTAATCAAAGATGGTTATGTTTCCTAACCATGAACAAAGAGTTGTTATTTGATTAACGGGATCACATCATTAGGTGAATGATCTGATTGACATGACCCATTCCATTAGCTTAGCACCCGATCGTTTAGTATGTTGCTATTGCTTTCTTCATGACTTATACATGTTCCTATGACTATGAGATTATGCAACTCCCGTTTGCCGGAGGAACACTTTGTGTGCTACTAAACGTTACAACGTAAATGGGTGATTATAAAGGTGCTCTACAGGTGTCTCCAAAGGTACATGTTGGGTTGGTGTATTTCGAGATTAGGATTTGTCACTCCGATTGTCGGAGAGGTATCTCTGGGCCCTCTCGGTAATACACATCACATAAGCCTTGCAAGCATTGCAACTAATGAGTTAGTTGTGAGATGATGTATTACGGAACGAGTAAAGAGACTTGCCGGTAACGAGATTGAACTAGGTATGGGATACCGACGATCGAATCTCGGGCAAGTAACATACCGATGACAAAGGGAACAACGTATGTTGTTATGCGGTCTGACCGATAAAGATCTTCGTAGAATATGTAGGAGCCAATATGAGCATCCAGGTTCCGCTATTGGTTATTGACCGGAGACGTGTCTCGGTCATGTCTACATTGTTCTCGAACCCGTAGGGTCCGCACGCTTAAGGTTTCGATGACAGTTATATTATGAGTTTATGAGTTTTGATGTACCGAAATTAGTTCGGAGTCCCGGATGTGATCACAGACATGACGAGGAGTCTCGAAATGGTCGAGACATAAAGATTGATATATTGGACGGCTATATTCGGACACCGTAAGTGTTTCGAGTGATTTCGGAGAAAACCGGAGAGCCGGAGGGTTACCGGAACCCCCCCGGGAGAAGTAATGGGCCATATGGGCCTTAGTGGAGAGAGAGAGGGGAAGCCAGAGGTGGGCTGTGCGCCTCCTCCCCCCTGGTCTGAATTGGACTAGGAGAGGGGGGCGGCGCCCCCCTTTCCCTCTCCCTCCCCACTTCTTTCCCCCTCCTAGTAGGAGTCCTACTCCTACTAGGAGGACTCCTCCTCGGCGCGCCTATAGGGCCGGCCGGCCTCCTTCCCTTGCTCCTTTATATACGGGGGCAGGGGGCACCCTAGACACACAAGTTGATCCAGGTGATCATATTCTTAGCCCTGTGCGGTGCCCCCTTCCACCATAGTCCTCGATAATATTGTAGCAGTGCTTGGGCGAAGCCCTGCGATGGTAGTGCATCAAGATCGTCACCACGCCGTCGTGCTGACGGAACTCTTCCCCGACACTTTGCTGGATCGTAGTCCAGGGATCGTCATCGAGCTGAACGTGTGCTAGAACTCGGAGGTGCCGTAGTTTCGGTGCTTGATCGGTCAGGCCGTGGAGACGTACGACTACATCAACCAAACGCTTCCGTTGTCGATCTACAAGGGTACGTAGATCACACTCTCCCCTCTCGTTGCTATGCATCACCATGATCTTGCGTGTGCGTAGGAATTTTTTTGAAATTACTATGAAACCCAACAATGCCATGCATCCTTATTCATCTGTTTGCATTGTATTAATTGTTTCTTCCCCCTCTTCTCTCCGGTAGACTACGAGACTGACGCCGCTGCTGGTGCCCCGGTCGACTACGTTGTTGACGACCTCTACTTGCCAGAGCAACCAGGCAAGTGATAACCCACAAGTATAGGGGATCACAACAGTTTTTGAGGGTAGAGTATTCAACCCAAATTTATTGATTCGACACAAGGGGAGCCAAAGAATATTCTCAAGTATTAGCAGCTGAGTTGTCAATTCAACCACACCTGGAAACTTAATATCTGCAGCAAGTGTTTAGTAGAAAGTAATATGATAGTAGTGGTAACGGTAGCAAAAGGTAATGATAACAAAAGTAATGTTTTTGGTATTTTGTAGTGATTGTAACAATAGCAACGGAAAAGTAAATAAGCGAAGAACAATATAAGGAAAGGTCGTAGGCAATGGATCGGTGATTGAGAATTATGCCGAATGTGGTTCATCATGTAACAGTCATAACCTAGGGTGACATAGAACTACCTCCAATTCATCAATGTAATGTAGGCATGTATTATGAATATAGTCATACGTGCTTATGGAAAAGAACTTGCATGACATCTTTTGTCCTACCCTCCCGTGGCAGCGGGGTCCTAGCGGAAACTAAGGGATATTAAGGCCTCCTTTTAATAGAGTACCAGACCAAAGCATTAACACATAGTGAATACATGAACTCCTCAAACTACGGTCATCACCGGGAGTGGTCCCGATTATTGTCACTTCGGGGTTGCCGGATCATAACACATATTGGGTGACTATAGACTTGCAAGATACGATCAAGAACTCACATATATTCATGAAAACATAATAGGTTCAGATCTGAAATCATGGCACTCGGGCCCTAGTGACAAGCATTAAGCATAGCAAAGTCATAGCAACATCAATATCAGAACATAGTGGATACTAGGGATTAAACCCTAACAAAACTAACTCGATTACATGATAAATATCATCCAACTCATCACCGTCCAGCAAGCCTATGATGGAATTACTCACACACGGCGGTGAGCATCATGAAATTGGTGATGGAGGATGGTTGATGATGACGACGGCGACGGATTCCCCTCCCCGGAGCCCCGAACGGACTCCAGATCAGCCCTCCCGAGAGGTTTTAGGGCTTGGCGGCGGCTCCGTATCATAAAACGCGATGAACCCTTCTCTCTGATTTTTTTCTCCCTGAAAGTGAATATATAAAGTTGGGGTTGAGGTCGGAGGAGCTCCAGGGGGCCCACGAGGTAGGGGGCTCCTAGGGGGGCAGGCGCGCCCCCACCCTCGTGGCTAGGGTGTGGGCCCCTGGTCTTGATCTTTTGCCAGTATTTTTTTATTATTTCCAAAAATACGCTCCGTGGAGTTTCAGGTCATTCCGAGAACTTTTGTTTCTGCACATAAATAACACCATGGCAATTCTGCTGAAAACAGCGTCAGTTCAGGTTAGTTCCATTCAAACCATGCAAGTTAGAGTCCAAAACAAGGGCAAAAGTGTTTGGAAAAGTAGATACGACGGAGACATATCAACTCCCCCAAGCTTAAACCTTTGCTTGTCCTCAAGCAATTCAGTTGACAAACAGAAAGTGATAAAGCAAAACTTTTACAAACTATGTTTGCTCTTGTTGTTGTAAATATGTAAAGCCAGCACTCAAGTTTTCAGCAAAGATTATGAACTAACCATATTCACAATAACTCTCAGGTCTCATGTTTACTCATATCAATGGCATAATCAACTAGCGAGCAATAATAATAAGTCTTGGATGACAAACTTTCTCAAAACAATCATAATATGATATAACAAGATAGTATCTTGCTAGCCCTTTCTGAGACTGCAAAACATAAATGCAAAGCACCTTTAAAGATCAAGGACTGACTAGACATTGTAATTCATGGTAAAAGAGATCCATTCAAGTCATACTCAATGTAAACTAACAGTAATGAATGCAAATGACAGTGGTGCTCTCCAACTGGTGCTTTTTAATAAGAGGATGATGACTCAACATGAAAGTAAATAGATAGGCCCTTCGTAGAGGGAAGCAGGGATTTGTAGAGGTGCCAGAGCTTGGTTTTGAAATAGAGATGAATAATATTTTGAGCGGTATACTTTCATTGTAAACATAACAACCAAGAGATGGCGATATCTTCCATGCTACACACATTATAGGCGGTTCCCAAACAGAATGGTAAAGTTTATACTCCCCCTCCACCAACAAGCATCAATCCATGGCTTGCTCGAAACAACGAGTGCCTCCAACTAACAAGAGTCCCACGGGGAGTTTTGTTTGCAATTATTTTGATTTAGTTTGCATAAAGCATGGGACTGGGCATCCCGGTGACCAGCCATTTTCTCGTGAGTGAGGAGCGGAGTCCACTCCTCTTGAGAATAACCCGCCTAACATGGAAGATACAGACAACCCTATTTGATACATGAGCTATTCGAGCATACAAAACAGAATGTTTATTTGAAGGTTTAGAGTTTGGCACATACGAATTTACTTGAAACGGCATGTAGATACCGTATATAGGTAGGTATGGTGGACTCATATGGAATAACTTTGGTGTTTATGGAATTGGATGGACAAGCAGTATTCCCGCTTAGTACAAGTGAAGGCTAGAAAAAGACTGGGAAGCGACCAGCTAGAGAGCGACAACAATCATGAATATGCATTAAAATTAATCAACATCGAATGCAAGCATGAGTAGGACATAATCCACCATGAACATAAATATCGTGAAGGCTATGTTGATTTTGTTTCAACTACATGCGTGAACATGTGCCAAGTCAAGTCACTTAGATCATTCAGAGGAGGATACCACCCTATCATACCACAACCATTTTAATAGCATGTTGGCACGCAAGGTAAACCATTATAAGCTCCTAGCTAATTAAGTATGGCATAAGAAACTATGATCTGTAATTATCATCGCAAACATGTTTATTCATAATAGGCTGAATCAGGAACGATGAACTAATCATATTTACAAAAACAAGAGAGGTCGAGTTCATACCATCTTCTCCCATCTCAATCAGTTCATCATATATCGTCATAATTGCCTTTCACTTGCACGACCGAATGATGTGGATAATAATAATAGTGCACGTGCATTGGACTAAGCTGGAATCTGCAAGCATTCAATAAATAGGAGAAGACAAGGCAATATGGGATCTTTTGTCAGATCAACAATAATGCATATAAGAGACACTTCAACAATTTAATCATGGTCTTCTCCTATCGACCCCCAAAGAAAAGAAAAGAAATAAAACTATTTACACGGGAAAGCTCCCAACAAGCAAAAGAAGAACAATAAATCCTTTTGGGTTTTCTTTTTAATTACTACTACAAGCATGGAAAGTAAACTAATTAAAATCTACAACTAATTTTTTTTGTTTTTCTTAAGGTTTATTAAACACACGAGAAGAAGGCATAAAAAGGAAATAAACTAGCATGGATAATATCGTGAAAACGTATGAGCACCGACATCTAGCAATGAGTGTGTGAACATGAATGTAATGTCGGTGAGAAATACGTACCCCCCCAAGCTTAGGCTTTTGGCCTAAGTTGGTCTATGGCCACGGTTGGCCTGGCGGATATCCATAGTAATAGTTGGGGACATACTGCGAAGAAGAAGACTTTGATTGCCACTGGTTGGCAATCATCTCTGGATCCCACTGGTAATTAGACTATCGTGGAGGATCTACTTGTGGTTCCGACTCTGGCTCTGTGGCTGATGTAGGGTTCCTGTAGGCGTGAATAGCCTCCAATGGAACAAGGTACTTGCCTGCAGATAAATCAAACAAGGAAGGAGCAGGCAGGGTAATAGTCTCAGGATGATGTTTATCAAAGAAAAATTTGTATTTGAGCTCATCTCCTCTATTCTTAACAATAAAATCGTGTGCTACCATACTCTTATAATCTAAATAAACAGGAGGCAACAATTTTTCTTCCTTCTCATAATGCCTAATAGGTATGTTAAAATGTGCAGCTAGGTGCGAGGCGAAGATGCCTCCAAAGACGGGGCCCTTAGTACGGCTAAGATTTAACCATTTTGCAATAATAGCACCCATGCTGAATGTATCATCACGAAATAAGGCATGGCACAAAATAAAAATATCAGGGGCACTCAGGTTTCCACAGTTTCCGCGCCCAATTAAGCATCTACTAGAAAATATAGCAAAGTAATGTAGAACAAAAAAGTGTATGTTAGTAGTTCGTGCATCGGAAACCTTCCTCGTTTCCCCTATAGTGATGGTATCAATAAACCCATCCACATCGCCGTGATGTGGTTCCTCTATGATGCCCTCAAAAGGGATCAAACAAACCCGACAAAAATCACGAAGTGACATCTCCTTATGCTCATCATATAAATAAAACTCCACCATAGGTGGTGAGCTCCTAGCATGGAAATGAAAGTTTTGCACAAAGATATTGGTGAGTAAGAGATACTGTTCGCGCTAGTCGTGGAGGAAGGCGGTGAGGCCTGCATTCTCAGCCAATTCATATAAATCATCATAAATCCCGGCTGCTGTCAAGAAATCATCACAAGGCCATTCACACGGCCGAACCTCCGCGATGCGAGGCAGGTTATATTTAGGCTTCTTTGCTTCTTCATTTTGCTTTTCCTTCGAGCTTCGGCTCGATGAGCCCCTCAAAAATCTCTTCATTATTTTCTGAAAAATTCTGTAATTTTTAGTAACTTCAAATAAAAGTGAACCAAACTCAACAAAATTGATAGCAACTACTCCTACAAGTGCCTAGAGCCTATATCATCCATTAGAACTACTTGGAACCATATAAATTTGACATGTAAGCTCAAGAATAGGGTCACCTGGCCAACAAAAATATGCAATGAATAAAGCACCAGAACAAAAACTAATTGGACCATTGGAGGAGTCACATACCAAGGAACAATCTCCCAAAGCAGTTTTGTAAGAGGTGCTTTGAGCAAGGAGATCGAAAATTGCAGCAAAATGAGCTAGAACTCGTGCTTGAGCTGGATAATGGTGTTTATGGAAGGAAGAAGGAGTGTGTGGGTGCAGGAATAAGTGGAGGAGGGCCACCGTGGGCCCACGAGGCAGGGGGCGCGCCCAGGGGGTAGGGCGCGCCCTCCACCCTCGTGGCCAGGTGGATGCCCCCTGCTGTGTTCTCAGTGCCAAATATTCTCAAATATTCCTGAAAAAATCATATTTAAATTTCAGGGCATTTGGAGAACTTTTATTTTTAGGGTATTTTTATATTGCATGGATAATTCAGATAACAGACAGAAAAATAGTATTTTTACTTTATTTAATATAAATAACAGAAAGTAAAAGGAGGGTATAGGGGTTTGTGTTTTCTAACTTCATCCATCTCATGATCATCAAAAGGAGTCCATTAACAAGGTTGATCAGGTCATGTTAACAAACTCATTCCGAATAACATGGAACCGGAGAAATTTCAAATAATACTAAGTTACCTCAACGGGGATATGCACATCCCCAATAATTAGAATATCATATTTCTTCTTGACAGTAGGTAGAGGAAATTCAAAACCTCCAAAAATAATCAATGGAATTTTTCCAATAGAATTGATACTATGAACTTGAGGTTGTTTCCTCGGAAAGTGTACCGTATGCTCATCACCATTAACATGAAAAGTGGCATTGCCTTTGTTTCAATCAATAACAGCCCCTGCAGTATTTAAAGGGTCTTCCAAGAATAATAGACATACTATCGTCCTCGGGAATATCAAGAATAACAAGGTCCGTTAAAATAGTAATGTTTGCAACCGCAATAGGCACATCCTCACAAATACCGACATGTATAGCAGTTGATTTATCAGCCATTTGCAAAGATATTTCAGTAGGTGTCAACTTATTCAAATCAAGTCTACAATATAAAGAGAGAGGCATAACACTAACACCGGCTCCAAGATCACATAAAGCAGTTTTAACATAATTCTTTTTAATGGAGCATGATATAGTGGGTACTCCTGGATCTCCAAGTTTCTTTGGTATTCCACCCTTAAAAGTGTAATTAGCAAGCATGGTGGAAATTTTAGCTTCCAGTATCTATCTTTTATTAGTAACAATATCTTTCATGTACTTACCATAAGGATTCATTTTGAGCATATCAGTTAATTGCATACGCAAAAAGATAGGTCTAATGATTTCAGCAAAGCGCTCAAAATCCTCAGCATCCTTTTTCTTGGATGGTTTGGGAGGAAAAGGCATGGGTTTCTGAACCCATGGTTCTCTTTCTTTACCATGTTTCCTAGCAACAAAGTCTTTCTTATCATAACGTTGATTCTTTGATTGTGGGTTATCAAGATCAAGAGCAGGTTCAATTTCTATATCATTATCATTACTAGGTTGAGCATCAACATGAACATTATCACCAGTTTCAGGTTCATTACCAGATTGTGTTTTGGCATCAGAAATAGAAATATCGTTTGGATTCTCAGGTGTTTCAGTAATAGGTTCACTAGAACCATGCAAAGTCCTATCATTCTTCTTTTTCTTCCTTTTAGAAGGACTAGGTGCATTTATATTATTTCTCTGAGAATCTTGCTCAATTCTCTTAGGGTGGCCTTCAGGATACAAAGGTTCCTGAGTCATTTTACCAGTTCTAGTAGCCACTCTAATAGCAAAATCATTATTCTTACTATTCAATTCATTGAGCAAATAATTTTGAGCTTTAAGTACTTGTTATACTTGAGTGGTAACCATAGAAGCTTGTTTACTAATAAGTTTAAGTTCACCTTTGACACTAGCCATATAATCACCCAAGTGTTCAACCATATCATGTTGGGGAACGTAGCAGAATTTTAAAATTTTCTATGCATCACCAAGATCAATCTATGAAGTCATCTAGCAATGAGGGAGAGGGGAGTGCATCTACATACCCTTGTAGATCGCGAGCGGAAGCGTTCAAGAGAACGGGGTTGATGGAGTCGTACTCGTCGTGATCCAAATCACCGATGACCGAGCGCCGAACGAACGACACCTCCGTGTTCAACACACGTACGGTTGGGAGAGACGTCTCCTCCTTCTTGATCCAGCAAGGGGAGAGGAGAGGTTGATGGAGATCCAGCAGCACGACGGCATGGTGGTGGAAGTAGCGGGATCCCGGCAGGGCTTCGCCAAGCGCAAGCGGGAAGGAGGAGGTGTCACGGGAGGGAGGGAGGTGCCAGGGACTTGGGTGCGGCTGCCCTCCCTCCCCTCCACTATATATAGGGGCCAGGGGGGCGCCGGCCCCTCTAGATCCCATCTAGATGGGGGGGGGGGGGCGGCGGCCAAGGGGGGGGGACTTGCCCCCCAAGTTTGGTGGGGCACCCCCAACCCTAGGGTTTCCAGCCCTAGGCGCAAGAGGAGGCCCATGGGGGGGCGCACCAGCCCACCAGGGGCTGGTTCCCTTCCCACTACAGCCCATGGGGGGATAGGTGCCCCCACCCGATGGACCCCCCGGGACCCTTTCGGTGGTCCCGGTATAATACCGATGACCCCGAAACTTTCCCGGTGGCCGAAACTAGACTTCCTATATACAAATCTTTACCTCCGGACCATTCCGGAACTCCTCATAACGTCCAGGATCTCATCCGGGACTCTGAACAACTTTCGGATTACTGCATACTAATATCTCTACAACCCTAGTGTCACCGAATCTTAAGTGTGTAGACCCTATGGGTTCGGGAACCATGCAGACATGACCGAGACAACTCTCCGGCCAATAGCCAACAGCGGGATCTAGATACCCATGTTGGCTCCCACATATTCCACGATGATCTTATCGGATGAACCACGATGTCGAGGATTCAATCAATCCCGTATTCAATTCCCTTTGTCAATCGGTACGTTACTTGCCCGAGATTCGATCGTCGGTATTCCAATACCTCGTTCAATCTCGTTACCGGCAAGTCACTTTACTCGTTCCGTAACACATCATCCCGTGACCAACCCTTAGTCACATTGAGCTCATTATGATGATGTTTTACCGAGTGGGCCCAGAGATACCTCTCCATCATGCGGAGTGACAAATCCCAGTCTCGATTCGTGCCAACCCAACAGACACTTTCAGAGATACCCGTAGTGCACCTTTATAGTCACCCAGTTACGTTGTGACGTTTGGCACACCCAAAGTATTCCTACAGTATCCGGGAGTTGCACAATCTCATGGTCTAAGGAAAAGATACTTGACATTAGAAAAGCTCTAGCAGACGAACTACACGATCTTGTGCTATGCTTAAGATTGGGTCTTGTCCATCGCATCATTCTTCTAATGATGTGATCCCGTTATCAATGACATATAATGTCCATAGTCAGGAAACCATGACTACCTGTTGATCAACGAGCTAGTCAACTAGAGGCTTACTAGGGACATGTTGTGGTCTATATATTCACACATGTATTACGATTTCCGGATAACACAATTATAGCATGAACAATAGACAATTATCATGAACAAGGAAATATAATAATAACCATTTTATTATTGCCTCTAGGGCATATTTCCAATAGTCTCCCACTTGCATAGAGTCAATAATCTAGTTACATTGTGATGAATCGAACACCCATAGAGTTCTGGTGTTGATCATGTTTTGCTCGAGGAAGAGGCTTAGTCAACGGATCTACGACATTCAGGCCCGTATGCACTTTACAAATATCTATGTCTCCATTTTGAACATTTTCACGAATGGAGTTGAAGCGACGCTTGATATGCCTGGTCTTCCTGTGAAACCTGGGCTCCTTGGCAAGGGCAATAGCTCCAGTGTTGTCACAGAAGAGAGTCATCGGGCCCGACGCATTGGGAATAACTCCTAGGTCAGTAATGAACTCCTTCACCCAGATTGCTTCTTGTGCTGCCTCCGAGGCTGCCATGTACTCCGCTTCACATGTAGATCCCGCCACGATGCTTTGCTTGCAACTGCACCAGCTGACTGCCCCACCATTCAAAATATACACGTATCCGGTTTGTGACTTAGAGTCATCCAGATCTGTGTCGAAGCTAGCATCGACGTAACCCTTTACAACGAGCTCTTCGTCACCTCCATAGACGAGAAACATATCCTTAGTCCTTTTCAGGTACTTCAGGATATTCTTGACCGCTGTCCAGTGTTCCATGCCGGGATTACTTTGGTACCTTCCTACCAAACTTACGGCAAGGTTTACATCAGGTCTGGTACACAGCATGGCATACATGATAGACCCTATGGCCGAGGCATAGGGGACGACACTCATATTTTCTCTATCTTCTGCCGTGGTTGGGCATTGAGCCGTGCTCAATCTCATACCTTGCAATACAGGCAAGAACCCCTTCTTGGACTGATCCATATTGAACTTCTTCAATATCTTGTCAAGGTACGTACTTTGTGAAAGACCAATGAGGCGTCTCGATCTATCTCTATAGATCTTGATGCCTAATATATAAGCAGCTTCTCCAAGGTCCTTCATTGAAAAACACTTGTTCAAGTAGGCCTTTATGCTTTCCAAGAATTCTATATCATTTCCCATCAATAGTATGTCATCCACATACAATATGAGAAATGCTACAGAGCTCCCACTCACTTTCTTGTAAACGCAAGCTTCTCCATAAGTCTGCGTAAACCCAAACGCTTTGATCATCTCATCAAAACGAATGTTCCAACTCCGAGATGCTTGCACCAGCCCATAGATTGAGCGTTGGAGCTTGCACACCTTGTCAGCATTCTTAGGATCGACAAAACCTTCCGGCTGCATCATATACAATTCTTCCTTAAGGAAACCATTAAGGAATGCCATTTTGACGTCCATTTGCCATATCTCATAATCATAGAATGCGGCAATTGCTAACATGATTCGGACGGACTTCAGCTTCGCTACGGGTGAGAAAGTCTCATCGTAGTCAACCCCTTGAACTTGTCGATAACCCTTAGCGACAAGCCGAGCCTTATAGATGGTCACATTACCATCCGCGTCTGTCTTCTTCTTAAAGATCCATTTATTTTCTATGGCTCGCCGATCATCGGGCAAGTCAGTCAAAGTCCATACTTCGTTTTCATACATGGATCCTATCTCGGATTTCATGGCTTCCAGCCATTTGTCGGAATCTGGGCCCGCCATCGCTTCTTCATAGTTCGAAGGTTCACCATTGTCTAACAACATGATTTCCAGGACAGGGTTGCCGTACCACTCTGGTGCGGAACGCGTCCTTGTGGACCTTCGAAGTTCAGTAGCAACTTGATCTGAAGTTTCATGATCATCATCATTAACTTCCTCCCTAGTCGGTGCAGACACCTCAGGAACAATTTCTTGAGCTGCGCCACTCTCCGGTTCAAGAGGCAATACTTCATCAAGTTCTACTTTCCTCCCACTTACTTCTTTCGAGAGAAACTCTTTCTCTAGAAAGGATCCATTCTTGGCAACAAAGGTCTTGCCTTCGGATCTAAGATAGAAGGTATACCCAATAGTTTCTTTAGGGTATCCTATGAAGACGCATTTTTCCGATTTGGGTTCGAGCTTTTCAGGTTGAAGTTTCTTGACATAAGCATCACATCCCCAAACTTTCAGAAACGACAGCTTAGGTTTCTTGCCAAACCACAATTCATACAGTGTTGTCTCAACGGATTTCGACGGAGCCCTATTTAAAGTGAATGCGGCAGTCTCTATAGCATAACGCCAAAATGATAGCGGTAGATCGATAAGAGACATCATAGATCGTACCATATCCAATAGGGTGCGATTACGACGTTCGAACACACCATTACGCTGTGGTGTTCCAGGCGGCGTGAGTTGTGAAACTATTCCACATTTCCTTAAGTGCGTGCCAAATTCGTGACTCAAATATTCTCCCCCATGATCTGATCGTAAGAACTTGATTTTCCTGTCACATTGATTCTCAACCTCACTCTGAAATTCCTTGAACTTTTCAAAGGTCTCAGACTTGTGTTTCATTAAGTAGACGTACCCATATCTACTTAAGTCATCAGTGAGGGTGAGAACATAACGATAGCCACCGCGAGCCTCAATGGTCATTGGACCGCACACATCAGTATGTATGATTTCCAATAAGTTGGTTGCTCGCTCCATTGTTCCGGAGAACGGAGTCTTGGTCATTTTACCCGTGAGGCATGGTTCGCACATGTCAAATGATTCATAATCAAGAGACTCCAAAAGTCCATCCGCATGGAGTTTCTTCATGCGTTTGACACCAATGTGACCAAGGCGGCAGTGCCACAAGTATGTGGGACTATCATTATGAACCTTACATCTTTTGGCATTCACACTATGAATGTGTGTAACATCACATTCGAGGTTAAATAAGAATAAACCATTGACCAGCGAGGCATGACCATAAAACATGTCTCTCATATAAATAGAACAACCATTATTCTCAGATTTAAATGAGTAGCCATCTCGCATTAAACGAGATCCAGATACAATGTTCATGCTCAAAGCTGGTACTAAATAATAATTATTGAGGTTTAAAATAACCCCGTAGGTAAACGCAGAGGTAGCGTGACGACGGCGATCACATCGACCTTGGAACCATTCCCGACGCTCATCGTCACCTCGTCCTTCGCCAGTCTCCTTTTATTCCGCGGTTCCTGTTTTGAGTTACAAATATGAGCAACTGCACCGGTATCAAATACCCAGGAGCTACTACGAGAGCTATAAAGGTACACATCAATAACATGTATATCACATATACCTTTGGTATTGCTGGCCTTCTTTTCCGCTAAGTACTTGGGGCAGTTCCGCTTCCAGTGACCGTTTCCCTTGCAATAAAAGCACTCAGTCTCAGGCTTGGGTCCATTCTTCGACTTCTTCCCGGCAGCTTGCTTACCGGGCGCGCAACTCCCTTGCCATCCTTCTTGAAGTTCTTTTTACCCTTGCCTTTCTTGAACTTAGTGGTTTTATTCACCATCAACACTTGATGTTCCTTTTTGATTTCCACCTCCGCTGATTTCAGCATTGAATGTACCTCGGGAATGGTCTTTTCCATCCCCTGCATATTGAAGTTCATCACAAAGCTCTTGTAGCTAGGTGGGAGCGACTGAAGGATTCTGTCAACGACCGCATCATCCGGGAGATTAACTCCTAGTTGAGACAAGCGGTTATGCAGCCCAGACATTTTGAGTATGTGCTCGCTGACAGAACTGTTCTCCTCCATCTTACAACTGTAGAACTTGTCGGAGACTTCATATCTCTCGACCCGGGCGTGAGCTTGGAAAACCATTTTCAGCTCTTGGAACATCTCATATGCTCCGTGTTGCTCAAAACGCTTTTGGAGCCCCGGTTCTAAGCTGTAAAGCATGCCGCACTGAACCAGGGAGTAATCATCACTACGTGTCTGCCAAGCGTTCATAATGTCTTGTTCTGCAGGGAAAACAGGTGCTTCACCTAGCGGTGCATCAAGGACATATGCTTTCCTGGCAGCTATGAGGATAATCCTCAGGTTACGGACCCAGTCCGTGTAGTTGCTGCCATCGTCTTTCAGCTTGGTTTTCTCTAGGAACGCGTTGAAGTTGAGGGCAACATTAGCGTGGGCCATTTGATCTACAAGACATATTGCAAAGATTTTAGACTATGTTCATGATAATTAAGTTCATCTAATCAAATTATTAATGAACTCCCACTCAGATAGACATCCCTCTAGTCATCTAAGTGATACATGATCCGAGTCAACTAGGCCGTGTCCGATCATCACGTGAGACGGACTAGTCATCATCGGTGAACATTTTCATGTTGATCGTATCTTCTATACGACTCATGTTCGACCTTTCGGTCTTCCATGTTCCGAGGCCATGTCTGTACATGCTAGGCTCGTCAAGTCAACCTAAGTGTATTGCGTGTGTAAATCTGGCTTACACCCGTTGTATGCGAACGTTAGAACCTATCACACCCGATCATCACGTGGTGCTTCGGAACAACGGACCTTAGCAATGGTGCACAGTTAGGGGGAACACTTTCTTGAAATTATTGCGAGGGATCATCTTATTTATGCTACCGTCGTTCTAAGCAAATAAGATGTAAAACATGATAAACATCACATGCAATCAAATAGTGACATGATATGGCCAATATTATTTTGCTCCTTTTGATCTCCATCTTCGGGGCGCCATGATCATCGTCGTCACCGGCATGACACCATGATCTCCATCATCGTGTCTTCATGAAGTTGTCTCGTCAACTATTACTTCTACTATTATGGCTAACGGTTAGCGATAAAGTAAAGTAATTACATGACGTTTATGTTGACACGCAGGTCATAAATAAATTAAGACAACTCCTATGGCTCCTGCCGGTTGTCATACTCATCGACATGCAAGTCGTGATTCCTATTACAAGAACATGATCAATCTCATACATCACATATATCATTCATCACATCCTTTTGGCCATATCACATCACATGGCACATGCTGCAAAAACAAGTTAGACGTCCTCTAATTGTTGTTGCAAGTTTTTACGTGGCTACTAAAGGTTTCTAGCAAGAACGTTTCTTACCTACGCCAAAACCACAACGTGATATGCCAATTTCTATTTACCCTTCATAAGGACCCTTTTCATCGAATCCGATCCGACTAAAGTGGGAGAGACAGACACCCGCTAGCCACCTTATGCAACTAGTGCATGTCAGTCAGTGGAACCAGTCTCACGTAAGCGTACGTGTAAGTTCGGTCCGGGCCGCTTCATCCCACGATGCCGCCGAGTCAAGATAAGACTAGTAACGGCAAGTAAATTGACAAAATCAATGCCCACAACAACTTGTGTTCTACTCGTGCATAGAAACTACGCATAAACCTGGCTCTGATACCACTGTTGGGGAACGTAGCAGAATTTTAAAATTTTCTATGCATCACCAAGATCAATCTATGAAGTCATCTAGCAATGAGGGAGAGGGGAGTGCATCTACATACCCTTGTAGATCGCGAGCGGAAGCGTTCAAGAGAACGGGGTTGATGGAGTCATACTCGTCGTGATCCAAATCATCAATGACCGAGCGCCGAATGGACGACACCTCCGCGTTCAACACACGTACAGTTGGGAGAGACGTCTCCTCCTTCTTGATCTAGCAAGGGGAGAGGAGAGGTTGATGGAGATCCAGCAGCACGACGGCGTGGTGGTGGAAGTAGCGGGATCCCGGCAGGGCTTCGCCAAGCGCAAGCGGGGAGGAGGAGGTGTCACGGGAGGGAGGGAGGCACCAGGGACTTGGGTGCGGCTGCCCTCCCTCCCCCCACTATATATAGGGACCAGGGGGCGTTGGCCCCTCTAGATCCCATCTAGATGGGGGGCGGCCGCCAAGGGGGGGGGGACTTGCCCCCCCAAGTTTGGTGGGGCGCCCCCACCCCTAGGGTTTCCAACCCTAGGCACAGGAGGAGGCCCATGGGGGGGCGCACCAGCCCACCAGGGGCTGGTTCCCTTCCCACTTCAGCCCATGGGGCCCTCCGGGATAGGTGGACCCACCCGGCAGACCCCCCGGGACCCTTCCGGTGGTCCCGGTACAATACCGATGACCCCAAAACTTTCCCGGTGGCCGAAACTGGACTTCCTATATACAAATCTTTACCTCCGGACCATTCCGGAACTCCTCGTGACGTCCAGGATCTCATCCGGGACTCCGAACAACTTTCGGGTTACCGCATACTAATATCTCTACAACCCTAGCGTCACCGAACCTTAAGTGTGTAGACCCTACGGGTTCGGGAACCATGCAGACATGACTGAGACAACTCTCCGGCCAATAGCCAACAGTGGGATCTGGATACCCATGTTGGCTCCCACATATTCCATGATGATCTCATCGGATGAACCACGATGTCGAGGATTCAATCAATCCCGTATTCAATTCCCTTTGTCAATCGGTACGTTACTTGCCCGAGATTCGATCGTCGGTATTCCAATACCTCGTTCAATCTTGTTACCGGCAAGTCACTTTACTCGTTCCGTAACACATCATCCCGTGACCAACCCTTAGCCACATTGAGCTCATTATGATGATGTTTTACCGAGTGGGTCCAGAGATACCTCTCCGTCATGCGGAGGGACAAATCCCAGTCTCGATTCATGCCAACCCAACAGACACTTTCGGAGATACCCGTAGTGCACCTTTATAGTCACCCAGTTATGTTGTGACGTTTGGCACACCCAAAGTATTCCTACAGTATCCGGGAGTTGCACAATCTCATGGTCTAAGGAAAAGATACTTGACATTAGAAAAGCTCTAGCAGACGAACTACACGATCTTGTGCTATGCTTAAGATTGGGTCTTGTCCATCACATCATTCTTCTAATGATGTGATCCCGTTATCAATGACATCTAATGTCCATAGTCAGGAAACCATGACTATCTGTTGATCAACGAGCTAGTCAACTAGAGGCTTACTAGGGACATGTTGTGGTCTATATATTCACACATGTATTACGATTTCCAGATAACACAGTTATAGCATGAACAATAGACAATTATCATGAACAAGGAAATATAATAATAAACATTTTATTATTGCCTCTAGCGCATATTTCCAACATATCAACACTGCATTTTAATTCTCTACCAAAATAAGCATTGAAGTCTTCTTGCTTAACCATAAATTTATCGAACTCATCTGAGCATGGGCTAGCAAACTTAGTAAATGGGATTTCAGCTTTATCATATCTATAGAGAGAATTTACCTTTACTACCTGCGTCCGGTTATCAAGACCATGTATTTATTCAATGGGCGGTAAATTAAGACCATGTATTTCTTCAATAGGAGGTAAATTCTTAACATCTTCAGCTTTAATACCCTTTTCTTTCATGGATTTCTTTGCCTCTTGCATATCTTCAGGACTGAGAAATAGAAGACCTCTCTTCTTTGGAGTTGGTTTAGGAATAGGCTCAGGAAGTTTCCAATTATTTTCATTAGTCAACATATTATTTAATAGAATTTCAGCTTCATCCGGTGTTCTCTCCCTGAAAACAGAACCAGCAGAACTATCCAGGTAATCTCTGGAAGCATCAGTTAGTCCATTATAAAAGATATCAAGTATTTCATTTTTCTTAAGAGGATGATCAGGCAAAGCATTAAGTAATTGGAGAAGCCTCCCCCAAGCTTGTGGGAGACTCTCTTCTTTAATTTGCACAAAATTATATATATCCCTTAAAGCAGCTTGTTTCTTATGAGCAGGGAAATATTTAGCAGAGAAGTAATAAATCATATCCTGGGGACTACGCACACAACCAGGATCAAGAGAATTAAACCATATCTTAGCATCACCCCTTAACGAGAACGGGAATATTTTAAGGATATAAAAGTAACGACTTATCTCATCATTAGTGAATAGGGTAGCTATATCATTTAATTTAGTAAGATGTGCCACAATAGTTTCAGATTCATAGCCATAAAAAGGATCAGATTCAACCAAAGTAATTATATCAGGATCAACAGAGAATTCATAATCCTTATCAGTAACACAGATAGGTGAAGTAGCAAAAGCAGGGTCATGTTTCATTCTAGCATTAAGGGATTGTTGCTTCCATTTATCTAATAACCTCTTTAGATCATATCTATCATTACAAGCTAAAATAGCTCTAGTAGCTTCTTCATCCATAACATAACCCTCAGGAACAACATGCAATTCATATTTATTAAGGGGGAGACTCTTGATCATCACTTTCATCAATATTATCAGTTTCAACAATTTCATTCTCTTTAACCCTAGCAAGTTGTTCATCAAGAAATTCACCAAGTGGCATAGTAGTATCAAGCATAGAAGTAGTTTCATCATAAGTATCATGCATAGCAGAAGTGGCATCGTCAATAACATGCGACGTATCAGAATGAACTGCAGAAGCAAGTTTAGGTGTCGCAAGCTTACTCAAAATAGAAGGTGAATCAAGTGCAGAGCTAGATGACAGTTCCTTACCTTCCCTCGTAGTTGAGGGACAAATCTTGGTTCTTGGATCTTTAAAGTTCTTCATAATGATAAGCAGATATAAATCCCAAGTGAATCAAGGAATAGAGTATTGCTCCCCGACAACGGCGCCAGAAAATAGTCTTGATAACCCACAAGTATAGGGGATCGCAACCGTTTTTGAGGGTAGAGTACAACCCAAATTTATTGATTCAACACAAGGGGAGCCAAAGAATATTCTCAAGTATTAGCAACTGAGTTGTCAATTCAACCACACCTGTAAACTTAATATCTGCAGTAAGTGTTTAGTAGCAAAGTAATATGATAGTAGTGGTAACGATAGCAAAAGGTAATGATAACAAAAGTAATGTTTTTGGTATTTTGTAGTGATTGTAACAATAGCAATGGAAAAGTAAATAAGCGAAGAACAATATAAGGAAAGCTCGTAGGCAATGGATCGGTGATAGAGAATTATGCCAGATGCGGTTCATCATGTAACAGTCATAACGTAGGGTGACATAGAACTACCTCCAATTCATCAATGTAATGTAGGCATGTATTCCGTGGCAGCGGGGTCCTAGCGGAAACTAGGATCATGGATCGGTCATAACGTGCTTATGGAAAAGAACTTGCATGACATCTTTTGTCCTACCCTCCCGTGGCAGCGGGGTCCTAGCGGAAACTAAGGGATATTAAGGCCTCCTTTTAATAGAGTACCAGACCAAAGCATTAACACATAGTGAATACATAAACTCCTCAAACTACGGTCATCACCAGGAGTGGTCCCGATTATTGTCACTTCGGGGTTGCCGGATCATAACACATAGTAGGTGACTATAGACTTGCAAGATAGGATCAAGAACTCACATATATTCATGAAAACATAATAGGTTCAGATATGAAATCATGCCACTCGGGCCCTAGTGATAAGCATTAAGCATAGCAAAGTCATATCAACATCAATATCAGAACATAGTGGATACCCACTAGGGATCAAACCCTAACAAAACTAACTCGATTACTTGATAAATATCATCCAACCCATCACCGTCCAGCAAGCCTACGATGGAATTACTCACGCACGGCGGTGAGCATCATGAAATTGGTGATGGAGGATGGTTGATGATGACGACGGTGACGGATTCCCCTCTCCGGAGCCCCGAACAGACTCTAGATCAGCCCTCCCGAGAGGTTTTAGGGCTTGGCGGCGGCTCCGTATCATAAAACGCGATGAATCCTTCTATCTGATTTTTTTCTCCCCGAAAGTGAATATATAGAGTTGGGGTTGAGGTCGGAGGAGCTCCCGGTGGGCCCACGAGGTAGGGGGGCGCGCCCAGGGGGGCAGGCGTGCCCCCACCCTCGTGGCTAGGGTGTGGGCCCCTGGTCTTGATCTTTTGCCAGTATTTTTAATTATTTCCAAAAATACGCTCCATGGAGTTTCAGGTCATTTCGAGAACTTTTGTTTCTGCACAGAAATAACACCATGGCAATTCTGGTGAAAACAGTGTCGGTCCGAGTTACTTCAATTCAAATCATTCAAGTTAGAGTCCAAAACAAGGGCAAAAGTGTTTGGAAAAGTAGATACGACGGAGATGTATCAGCAAGCCCCCCTTGATTAGTAGATATCGCCTACTCTTCTCTCTATTGCTTGCATTAGAGTAGTGTAGCATGTTACTGCTTTCCATAAATCCTATCCTGATGCATAGCCTGTCATTGTTGCTACAGTTATTGATACCTTACCTGCAATCCTAAATGCTTAGTATAGGATGCTAGTTTATCATCAGTGGCCCTACATTCTTGTCCGTCTTCCATGCTATACTATCGGGCCATGATCACTCGGGAGAGGATCACGGGTGTATACTTATATACATATTATATGATACCTGTGATGACTAAAGTCGGGTCGGCTCGTAGAGTACCCGCGAGTGATTCACGGATTGGGTTCGAAAGGACGTTTGTCCCGACGGCCCTCTGAGTGGATCTTTGTGGCGAAGCGATAGGGTAGGTTGAGACCACCTAGGAGAGAGGTGGGCCTGGCCCTAGTTGGTGTCTGCGGTTATTTCAAAGTAACACGCTTAACGAGATATGGGTATTTGATCTGAGTCTGGCCACTGGCCTATACGCACTAACCAACTACGCGGGAACAGTTATGGGCACTCGACATCGTGGTATCAGCCGAAGCCTTCTTGACATCAGCGACTGAGCGGCGCGCGCCAGGTTGGACTGTAATGCCCGCTCTTGTATAAGGGAGGCTAGGTCTGCTCGCCGGCCGCGTACGAAATGTGCAGGTGTGCAATGGGCGATGGGCCCAGACCCCTGTGCCATAGGATTTAGACCGGCGTGCTGACCTCTCTGTTGTGCCTAGGTAGGGCTGCGACGTGTTGATCTTCCTAGGCCGGGCATGACCCAGAAAAGTGTGTCTGGACAAAGGGGATCGAGCGTGTTGGGAAATGTGGTGCACCCCTGCAGGGAAGTTGATCTATTCGAATAGCCGTGCCCCTCGGTAAAAGGACGACCCGGAGTTGTACCTTGACCTTATGACAACTAGAACCGGATACTTAATAAAACACACCCTTCCAAGTGCCAGATACAACCAGTGATCGCTCTCTCATTGGGCGACGAGGGGAGGATCGCCGGGTAGGATTATGCTATGCGATGATACTTGGTGAACTTACCATCTACTCTCTTCTACATGCTGCAAGATGGAGGTTGCTAGAAGCGTAGTCTTTGATAGGACTCGCTATCCCCCTCTTATTCTGGCTTTCTACAGTTTAGTCCAAATATATTACCCCCTTCATTTGATACATTGCATATGTAGTGTAGCTCCTTGCTTGCGAGTACTTTGGATGAGTACTCACGGTTGCTTTGCTTCCCCTTTTCCCCTTCCTATACCTGTTTGTTGCGACCAGACGATGGAGTCCAGGAGCCATACGCCACCGTCGACGACGACTCCTACTACACTGGAGGTGCCTACTACTATGTGCAGGCCGCTGACGACGACCAGGAGTAGTTTAGGAGGATCCCAGGAAGGAGGCATGCGCCTCTTTCGATCTGTATCCTAGTTTGTGCTAGCCTTCTTAAGGCAAACTTGTTTAACTTATGTTTGTACTCATATATTGATGCTTCCACTGACTCGTCTATGATCGAGCTCTTCTATTCGAGCCCTTGAGGCCCCTGGCTTGTAATATGATGCTTGTATGACTTTATTTTATGTGTAGAGTTGTGTTGTGATATCTTCCCGTGAGTCCTGGATCTTGATCGTACACTTTTGCGTGTATGATTAGTGTATGGTCAAATCGGGGGCGTCACAAGTTGGTATCAGAGCCGACTGTCTGTAGGAATCCCCGTTCCACACTCCTTGGCCGAAGTCGAGTCTAGACATTGCAAAACTTTTACTAACATGGTTGTGTGTCTTACGGGCCCACGTCGCCATTGGGTGGTATTAGGATCTTCTATTCCTCGTCTATACTCTGGGACTCTGGTATCTCTTCTACTCGGGTTAAATGATTTTGCTAACTCTAAGACTAGGTTCTCATAACTACTTCCTCCCAGAGAGCCCTCACTCCAGACGATTGCTTGGTGTCTCTATTGTTCTGAGAATCCTTTGAGATACTGCCTTGCAGTTCCTTGCCGCATGAATACCCCATACGGATAATTTCTCTCACTTACCGAGTATCCGTTCTTCCCCCGTTGTTCATCACAAGATACATTGAGGTACTATCTGATCTTCCGGTAATCCTCTGCCCGCTATTTCTCTATAAATACTTGTCTGCTTGCATTATGGTTGTGTTCCATATGACTAGCAATATTCATTAGTATCCGTTGTCATTATCATTTCGAGCCCCTTGATTCAATATGTTGCAAATGTTCGCTATCCACAATCAGATCCTATAATTCATCCTTCCGACTCAGACGTCATTTTGAACATGAGCTGGTCCTCGACCAATCAAGTTGTCATTGAGTATACCTCTAAGTCCATTCAACTCATCCATTCTTATTCAGAGCGTTTGCTTCTGATCCCTTGATTTGAAACTCATAATTCTTTTGCATTTGAGCTTTGAATTAGTCAGTGGTTTCTATAATCTGATACCTTTGCATTCTTTTTCCTTCTGATTGTGTACCGATACTCACCTCAGGTTCCTTATGGTCCGCGAGACCAATTTCTTGGTTATTATCCGACAGTCTCCTTCATATCAAATAACCTTGAGAGTTTCTCCCCTAATACATAATGCCTTTGGTAAATTGTGTCTTCTGCCTTTGGCAAGTTATATCATATGCCTTTGTCAATCATGCTTTGCTTTGAGCATGTGTTAATTGATCCTAAATTTCATGGTATATGTTCTACGATGCCCTGATGGGTTGAACCAATGCCTTCCCTAATTTGTGTAAACCCGAAAGATTTCACAGGTCATACTTATTTGGTATTGCATCAGGTAAAACTTTCAACAACTAATGTCATTTTTGAAATACGAGAGGTGAATGGAAGGTTATGCATTGAGGAAGTGGGAGTCGAGTTGTGTTCATGCCCATGGACCGATGTAGATCCTATCATGGAAGCTTTTTGTAATAATAACTATTTCCTTGATATAATATCCTTTGATATCGGTGAATTGATCCTTTGCAATCGTGGTTCCGACCATATGTTCTTCCCTAATCCCATTTCTCGGGCAAGTTTAAGCACTTGTCTTTTGTGGATCAATACATCTGTCCAACCTCTATTATGATCTACCTTCGAGTATTACATCGTGGTATCTAGATAATATCGCAGAACCACATTACTTCTTATGAGTTCTTCTTCAAGTATTATTTCTCACCGATCAAATTTTCCTCAGGTTCTGGGTTGTTAGACACTCAAGGACACCGATAAGTGATCAATTATGCACTCCGATTCAATAACTCTAAGTAATCTTCATTGCTTACGAGTTTATTAACCCTTCAAGTCATTCCTAGCCTCATCGGCTATATCATTATCATGCAATTTTCAACTGTGCTACCTGGTCCATCCTCCCGGAGCACAATTTTCGACTATGAGCTAAGCTTACATCGACTTTCCTCGTCATATCATTTCACATTAAACAACAAGCTTGATTCCGAGTTTGTGACGCACCCATGGTTCCAATAACCTTTCGCTTCATCATTCCTTTGACTTGATGTCATCACCGATCGATTACACCTTCATGAAATCTCTCGACAATTGTGTCATGATCATCATCAACATTCCAAGCTCTTCCAGGATATTAATCGAATTCATGATGGGAAATACCATCCTTTCCCCTCGATGATTGGTATTAACATCGACAACATTCTTGCATTCCCTCCAACACAAAACTTGTTCTTGTTTTGTGTTATACCTTGAGTCCCTTGATATCCGATTTATGTTATGTTCTACCTTGAAGTATTACTTTCTTTTATGTCAGGCATGTTGTGAGGATTGCTCCACCTCTTAAGAATTCTTGGTGTAGTGATACTTCTAACAAGCACCATTCTTTCTTGATCCCGTATTGCCTAACCGGGAATATCGACAAGTGAACGATGCTGCTTGGACTCTGTAATTCAGGCAACCTGTTGCCTTGAAGTTAATGGTCGATAGTTACATTCTAAGTCTCTTGCTTATTGAATCATCATTCAAACATTGATCGTGCCACCTAGTCCAGATTTCTGGGTGCACCCTTCTATCATTGTTAAACTGTGTATGTTTTCTTCGAGCATACCTCATTATATCATTTGATCTGACAAATATTATTTTCCTTGTTCACATAATTGTGGAAATCTTTTTTTGGAAATCTCAATGAATTGTCGCTGAGTCAATCAACCACCTCCTCACCTCCTTGATTTAATGATGAACTCTTGTTTCGGAACTCACTTCCATAGTTCAAATTCCCGAGAATCTTACAATGTCATCTCGACAATTTGTGTTGCACTTTCTTCTCAGGCATCCTGAGTCTGAGTTATCCTAACACCAATCAGATCTGAATCTCGGTCAGATATGATGGTTGGAACATATTTCCAAGAGTTATAACATTGGTCGTTAAATGACCCGGTAAAGTGGTGTAATGCCTAGTACACCTGTCCGGAGGACCTATTGTCATAGATTCCTTTTCATCAAGATTATCCATTCTTCCATGAGGAAATTGTAAGACTTATTCTACAAGTTATTCCTGATGGATCCTTTGTGTTTCTAAAGCCTGATCTTCACCTGATGACCATGTCAATGCTTCTCGAAGCATGTCTATGGTACTCCAATTTTAACAAGAACATTTGAAGCCCAATGCTAAATGTTTCCTGCTCAATTATCCAAACACCGCTGTCATGAAATTTCTCTCCCCTTACCTAAAGAGTTTTCTACATTATATCTTGTCATGGGTATCACGCTCTGCTTGTCCTTGGGAAGGATATACCCTTGAAATATGTGTTTACACACATTTTCCTTTCCATTGTTCTGATTAATCTAATAACCATATTTTCCTTTCCATTGGTTGGTTTAATGTTTCTTGTGATCTATATGATCTACGCAGTAATATCCTCCTTCTTGTGTAAACACCTTGGTGTACAACCGTGTCAGTAAGACCCTGTTGCTTTTGTTTGATAGCATTCCAGTAACCACTGATGGACGAGAACTTTGCCTATTAGTCTGCCTCGTACAACAAGCAGGAAAAAGGTTCTCTTCGTCCCTCGCTCTTGGTACCAATGGTTGTTGCTGACATAATCGATAGTCTATCCTTTGACATGTCTTGCTTACATGATCATGTAAGACGTCATCCCCATCCTACTTTTAACCCACATGGTGGGCCCATAACCCACAGTTCCACAGGATCGAAATCTGACTCTCCTGAACACCTTGTTGTCGAAGTTATTCCTCGCGCTTGACTTTGTATGTAATTCACGGGCCACTTGCCTAGTGATCTATTCTGGTAGCAGACGCTATACTTATTCTCATTGCCCTGAACCCCTTTCACTTTCTGATTAGGCCATCGAACGATTGTCTGCCCATTGGAAACTTCTCATGTTACCTTCTTACTTTACTCTCGATATGTTCTTAAGTATCTATTTGAGAATTACTTTCTACCACATTACATGAGTTATCTGCTAGATAGTCAACCTTGTAAGGTACGTTCTTCCGAAGTTACCCCTTGTCCTTTCATAAGTACGATGAAATTTCCGAAGAAAGTATGATGACTTCATCATGACGACCTGAAGCAGAGGAATGAAGACATCAACGTAATGGATCGACCTCTTGTAGAAGAGCAACCAAGGCCAAGAAGATTCGTTAGAATTCCGTAACCAGACCTATTCCCCTTATTCCACCTCTTAAATCTCGGGACGAGATTTCTTGTAGTGGAGGAGAATTGTGACGCCCAGATTATTATGCTATAGTAAACCTACGCTAGTGATGATATGTCACCTCTGATACCGTTGCTAACCTCGCGTTAGATCTAAATGTTTCAAAATCAAATTTGAATTTTTGACAAACAATAAAAGTTTTCAAATTTTAAAACTAAAATGTTCGGACTGTGACATAATTAAGTTTACTAAATTAGGTGCCACCTATGTATTTTTCCAAAAACTAAATGTTCAGGAGATGGGAGAAAATAGAAAAAGGAAAAGAATAAAAACAGAAAACAAAACAAACAAATAAAAGAAAAAGAAACCCCACCCCCTCACTAGGCCAGTCGGCCCAGCTGCTAGCCAAGCCGGCCCAAACCGGCCCAGGCGGCGCCCCCACTCCCCCATAACCCCCTAGGCAACCGAACCCTAGAAGCAACCCCCACTCCCCCATGATCTTCACACTCTCCCTCCAGCATCGCCAGGGGATAGCCCCGCGCACGACCCCCCCACCTCTCTCGCTCACTGTCACGCACCCCCGATCTGAACTGGGACTCGGCCCCAACACCTCCCGCCACCCTCGTCGTGACGCCGCCGCTCGAGGGCCTTCTCACCGTCGCCACGCCCGTCCCCGGCGTCCTCCCGCCCCGACACGGTCGCTCCTGGCCTCGCCCGGAGCCGTCGTGGACCACCGCCTCGACCTTGCCATCGTCCCCGTCCTCCTCCTCAAACCCGCTGCCACTCCCCTACACCGTCCCTGAGCATCTCCCTCTCTCCCCGTCCGTGACGCCCGTTCCGGCCACTAGGCCTGACCGCACCCGGCGCCGCCCACCGCACTCCATCATTGATGACCGTGCCCGCCTCTGCCGTTGCCCCCGCACAAGCTCGCACCTCCGTGCGCGCGCCGCGCAGGCCCAGGCGCGCCCGCTCGCCCCGCTCCCTCTCCGTCCCCGCGAGCCTTCTCACGCCCGCCGACGCGCCAGCTGCCCCCTGGCCATGCCCCGGGCAGCACCCGACTGCACGCCGCCCGCAGCCTCGTGGCCGCGCTCGCGCGCGCCTCTCCATCCGCGTGTGCGCCCGCCGCCGCCGCTGCCTCCCACCTGCAGCTAGCGCCCGCGCGAGCCTCGCTGCTCCAGGCCGCAGCCATGGCCGCCTCACCACCCGCCTTCGTCAGCCCGTCTCCGCCTGACCTCGCCGACGATGAACCGCATCCACCCCGCGGCCACCCCTGCCGGCCACCGTGCCACCACCCTGGCCGGCACCCCGCCGCATCCCCGCTTGCCTCGCTCGGCACGCCCTGTCGGGCGCCCGTGCCCAACGACTGTTCGCCCATTATGCCCCTTGGGCCAATGACACGAGGGCCTAGCCTAGAACATTTTTTAAGAATTAAAATAATAATAATAAATAAATAATTAAAGAATTAATTAACTTAATCAATTTTGATAAGCTAAACAACTAATTAAACTAATTAATCATGATTAGTTAGTCTAGCCAATGACGAACGGGACCCACACGTCAGTTTGACCAGTCAACACCCGTGTTGACTGCTGCCGTCATGCTGACATCAGCATGCACTGTTTTGGATAATGTTGAGTTATAGTAATTAAATAAATCTTAAAAATGATTTAAATCTTTTAAAATTAATATAAAATAAACCGTAGCTCGGATGGAAAAACTTTGTACATGAAAGTTGCTCAGAACAACGAGACGAATCCGGATGCGCAGCCCGTTCGTCTACCATGCATCCCTAGCATAGTGAACACGCAACTTTCCCCCTCAGATTCATCTGTCCGAAAACGCGAAACACCGGGGATATTTTCCCGGATGTTTCCCCCTTCACCGGTATCACCTCATACCGCGTTAGGGCACACCTAGCACCGCTACTTGTCATCTCATGCATCATTATGCATCTGTTTGCATTGTACTCATTGTTTCTACCCCCTCTTCTCTCCGGTAGACTACGAGACTGACGCCGCTGCTGGTGCCCCGGTCAACTACGTTGTTGACGACCCCTACTCGCCTACTCTTCTCTCTACTGCTTGCATTAGAGTAGTGTAGCATGTTACTACTTTCCGTAAATCCTATCCTGATGCACAGCCTGTCATTGTTGCTACAGTTATTGATACCTTACCTGCAATCCTAAATGCTTAGTATAGGATGCTAGTTTATCATCAGTGGTCCTACATTCTTGTCCGTATGCCATGCTATACTATCGGGCCGTGATGTATACTTATATACATATTATATGATACCTGTGATGACTAAAGTTGGGTCGGCTCGTAGAGTACCCGCGAGTGATTCACGGATTGGGTCCGAAAGGACGTTTGTCCTGACGGCCCTCTGAGTGGATCTTTGTGGCGGATCGACAGGGTAGGTTGAGACCACCAAGGAGAGAGGTGGGCCTGGCCCTGGTCAGCGTCCGCAGTTATGTCAAAATAACACGCTTAACGAGATCTGGGTATTTGATCTGAGTCTGTCCACTGGCCTATACACACTAACCAACTACGCGGGAACAGTTATGGGCACTCAACGTCGTGGTATCAGCCGAAGCCTTCTTGACGTCAGTGACTGAGCGATGCACGCCGGGTTGGACTGGAACGCCTGCTCTTGTATAAGGGAGGCTAGGTCTGCTCGCCGGCCGTGTACGCAACGTGCAAGTGTGCAATGGGCGATGGGCCTAGACCCCTGCGCCATTGGATTTAGACCAGTGTGCTGACCTCTCTGTTGTGCCTAGGTAGGGCTGCGACGTATTGATCTTCCGAGGCCAGGCATGACCCAGAAAAGTGTGTTCAGACAAAGGGGATCGAGCGTGTTGGGAAATGTGGTGCACCCCTGCAGGGAAGTTGATCTATTCGAATAGCCGTATCCCTCGGTAAAAGGACGACCCGGAGTTGTACGATGACCCTATGACAACTAGAACGGATACTTAATAAAACACACCCTTCCAAGTGCCAGATACAACCGGTGATCGCTCTCTCATAGGGCGACGAGGGAAGGATCACCGGGTAGGATTATGCTATGCAATGATACTTGGTGAACTTACCATCTACTCTCTTCTACATGCTGCAAGATGGAGATTGCCACAAGCGTAGTCTTCGATAGGACTAGCTATCCCCCTCTTATTCTGGCATTCTGTAGTTCAGTCCAAATATATTACCCCCTTCATTTGATACATTGCATTTGTAGTGTAGCTCCTTGCTTGCAAGTACTTTGGATGAGTACTCACGGTTGCTTTTCTCCCCCTTTTCCCCTTCCTATACCCGTTTGTTGCGACCAGACGATGGAGTCCAGGAGCCAGACGCCACCATCGACGATGACTCCTACTACACTGGAGGTGCCTACTACTACGTGCAGGCCGCTGACGACGACCATGAGTAGTTTAGGAGGCTCCTAGGCAGGAGGCCCGTGCCTCTTTCGATCTGTATCCCAGTTTGTGCTAGCGTTCTTAAGCAAAACTTGTTTAACTTATGTCTATACTCAGATTTTGATGCTTCCGCTGACTCGTCTATGATCGAGCTCTTGTATTTGATCCCTCGAGGCCCCTGGCTTGTATTATGATGCTTGTATGACTTATTTTATGTGTAGAGTTGTGTTGTGATATCCTCCCGTGAGTCCTTGATCTTGATCGTACACGTTTGCGTGTATGATTAGTGTACGGTCAAATCGGGGGCGTCACATCGATCTTATCAAATGGTCGTGCAACGAGAAGAACTCGGGAGCAATGAAAAGAATGGGTGCAAGCACGAGCACACCTGGAGCGGCATGCAGTGGCAGAGCACCTCGTTGAGCAGAAGTTGTGTGCAGTCTGTAGACCATTCTGAAGAGAGCTTCATTCATGTGGCCAGGGAGCACCTGGATATGCTATGGATCCATTTGTGGGTGCATCAGCCCTTGTGTTGCAAGAGGGTCTCAACAATTTAATCAACACTACTTGTTTTTCTTTCTCTCTCTCATAATTCAATGGCATTTCCTACACTTGGGTCTGTCCACGGATTGGGCGCACCACTCTTTGGTGGTTATGTTCCTCTACTCGCAATTTCAATCACTGTTTCTGTGGCATTTTTTGCGTTGTCATGTAGCTTTGATGCGGGCCTCGCAGATGGTGAGGTGTCAGGAAGGGTGTCGGTGTCAAAACCGGCGGATCTCGAGTAGGGGGTCCCGAACTGTGCGTCTAAGGCGGATGGTAACAGGAGGCAGGGGACACGATGTTTACCCAGGTTCGGGCCCTCTTGATGGAGGTAATACCCTACGTCCTGCTTGATTGTTCTTGATGATAAGAGTATTACAAGAGTTGATCTACCACGAGATCGTAGAGGCTAAACCCTAGAAGCTAGCCTATGGTATGATTGTATGTTGTCCTACGGACTAAACCCTCAGGTTTATATAGACACCGGAGGGGGCTAGGTTACACAAGGTCGGTTACAAGGGAGAAGATCGACATATCCGTATTACCTAGCTTGCCTTCCACGCCAAGGAGAGTCCCATCCGGACACGGGAGGAAGTCTTCAATCTTGTATCTTCATAGTCCAACAGTCCGGTCAAAGGATATAGTCCGGCTGTCCGGAGACCCCCTAATCCAGGACTCCCTCAGTAGCCCCTGAACCAGGCTTCAATGACGATGAGTCCGGCGCGCAGTTTTGTCTTCGGCATTGCAAGGCGGGTTCCTCCTCCGAATACTCCATGGAAGATTTTGAACACAAGGATAGTGTCCGGCCTTGCAAAATAATTTCCACATACCACCGTAGAGAGGATAATATTTCCACAAATCTAATCTGCTGACGCGTTTTGATAGCACGATGTTACGTCATGGCCCGGTCATTATTCGAACCGTTTTTCTCAACCAGCACCGCACATATCGCGAGGCGGTTTTCTTGACACGTCTTGACGAAGAAGAGATCGTGTCCCCCTTATTACGGGATTCTCATCAATATGGACGTGGGTAACCCACTCGTGCCTGTTGGTATGACTCCTTGATTTTAGGCGAGTCCAAAACGGCCGCGAGGAGGATGCTTGACATTCACTCTCTTTATAAATAGGCCAAGACCTGTCCCTTTTTCCTCTCGCGCTCAATTGAATCCTTCCCCCACCTCGAGTTCCAACACCCCAGGCTCAGGTCAGGCGCTTCGGACTTTCAACCATGTCCGGATCCAACCTCCAAGGTCGGTGGATGCCTTCCTCTGTCACAGAGGAGGACATCAAGAAGCTGAGAGAGGCCAGATATCTGACCGCCGAAATTTTGCACAGGCTGCCCGCCTGAGGGCAGGTCATCCCCACTCCCGAACCCAATGAGAGTGTTGTGTTCGTCTCTCACTTCCTCCGAGGATTAGGCCTCGCTCTGGATCCCTTTGTTAGGGGACTCATGTTCTATTATGGGCTGGATTTCCACGATCTGGCCCCGGATTCCCTCCTTCACATCTCGTCGTTCATCGTCGTGTGTGAGGCCTTCCTTCGCATTACCCCTCACTTCCGCCCGTGGCTCAAGACCTTCAATGTGAAGCCGAAGATGATCGAGGGGCGGCACGCAGAGTGCGGAGGTGACGTAATAAGCAAAAATGCTGATGCTCCATGGTTAGAGGGTTCCTTCCCAGAGGTGTCCATTTTGTGGCAGCGGGAGTGGTTTTATATCACTACAAAAAAAAAGACACATCCGTCACATTTTGGGCCAAACGAATTTTTTTCTGTCATACATATGACACTTCTATGACGATATTGTGACAAAACCCGGTATCATCATAGACGTGGTGGGATCCTACTTCTATGACAATAAATCATGACAGAAAATGGGCTTTTCGTCCTGGGCGGGCCGGAGACGCAGCTGCATGACATTCTTTGGGCCGTCCATGACGGAAAAAACCGTGGTAGAAGCGAGGGGGAGGAAAATTTCGGGGAGTTCCCGGTTACGGTGGGAGGTCGGGGGCCGAGCGATGCGCGTTTCTCTCGTACACGTACGCGCATGTGTGCGAGGTGTTGGCTCTGACTGAACCCGAGCAAGGCGTTGGGCTCTAACTGAACCTGAGCGATTGCACTGCAGGCTACGCATTACTGAACCCGAGAGATTGATTGATGGCTGTTAACTGAACCCGATCGAGCGATTCCTTCGCTACTGCTGCTAACTGAAGCCGATCGATTGGATGAACAGTGAGCGTTGCGGGGGGGGGGGGGGGTTGGATGAACAGTGAGCGGTGGCATTGCCTCTGGATGAACAGGACCCCGTGGTGTGGTGGAGGGCTGGATGAATAGTAGACGGTGGAGGGGTTCCCGTGGAGGGGTGGTTGAACAGGACCCCGTGGTGTGGAGGGCTAGATGAACAGTAGACGGTGGAGGGGTGCCCGTGGAGGGGCGGTTGAACAGTAGCCGGTGGAGTAGCGCGCGGTGGAAGCTAGATGAACAGGAGCCCGTGGAGGCTGGAGGAGGTCGACGGTAGCCCGTGGAGGCTGGAGGAGGTCGACGGTAGCCCGTGGAGGCTGGAGGAGGTCGACGATGGATATGAACAGTATCCTGTGGAGTCCCGTTTTGTGGTACGCCACACCCCTCCCGATGAACAGGTCCCCCGTTTCGACCGTAGGAGGTCCGTTTCGTCCGTTTTGCGGTACGCCACACCCCTCTCGATCAACATGACCCCCGTTTCGACCGTAGGAGCTCCGTTTCGTCCGTTTTGCGGTACGCCACACCCCTCCCGGTCAATAGGACCCCCATTTCGACCGTAGGAGGTTCGTTTCCTCCGTTTTGCGGTACGCCAGACCCCTCCCAATCAACAGGACCCCGTTCCGAACGTAGGAGGTCCGTTTCCTCCGTTGTGCGGTACGCCAGGCCTCGTTTCTATCTCCTGTTCCGGCCAAGCCCTCCCGATGAACACGACCACACATTCCATTCGGACCCAACCGGTTGGCTCCCACGCATTCCGTTGCCTCCCGATGAACACGACGCATTCCGTTGTCTCCCCATGAACACGACACATTCCGTTGCCTCCCCATGAACACGACGACGACGTTGTTTCTCCGTTCTGAACCAGCCATGTACATGAGCCCTGGCCGTACGTATGCGCGAGTAGGCATTCGAGACCCCGCCCGTATGTACACATACGTGGCCGTATTTTATTTCTTGCACCCTGGCCGTTGTACGTACGTGTACATGCTACGTGCGTGCCTCTACTACGACACGTACGCGCCTCTACTACGACACGTGCGCGCCTCTACATCCACTAGTATATATGTACGTACACGTTCGCGACCAGAATGACAACGCTATGTACGCTTCGACCAGGTGGGTACCGACTGTCAGGCACTTCCTTGCCTGCGAAGATGTAGCTGGTGGGTCCCAGCAGTCAGGGGGGCGAATCGTTTTTTTTTGCCCGAACACACTTCCTTGCATGCGAAGATGTAGCTGGTGGGTCCCAGCAGTCAGGGGGAAACGTTTTTTCGCGAAATACAGTGGCCCATCCGGTGGGTCCCAGCTGTCAGGTGGAGGAATCATTATTTTCCGCATAATAAGGAGGCACTTCCTTGCTGCGGCCGTGGACCCAGCTGTCAGCCTCTTCATGTACAGTCCACGTCCGATGGAAGTCATTCCTTGACCACATTGACCACGCCGTGCCGAGAGCACCAGGGCGGTGGACGACGGCGAGGCCTAGGAAGGGGACGACGAGGAGCTGGGGAAGACGCGGCAGTGGAAGCCCGCGCGGAGAGGAGTACGAGGCTTCACTGGTTCGGCCGCGGCGTGAGGCTGCCGTCGTCGCAGGGCCTGGCCAGCGGTGGGAATAGTAGGGGGCGGTGAGGCCTCCGCGGCAGCACAGCCGGCCACGGGAGGCAGGAGCATGCGACACGACCGGTGCTGCTTTGGGCGGCTAGAACAAGAAGACCAGAGGTTGAAGAAGCACTACGGCTGTTGGATGGACATCGTACGGTCAATGGAGCTAGAATCGTTCATATTGACTAAAGTTGACAAAGGCCCCCGTCCCAGTCAACTTAGTAGGCCCACAAGTCAGCCTCCCACCATGGTGGGTCCTAGCTAGTAGGAAGAGTATTCATTTTTTTGTGCGTAATAAGGAGGCACTTACGGTGGGTCCGAGCTGACAGCGGGGGGAACATTTTTTTTGCGAAATATGCTGGCCCGTCTGGTGGGTCCCAGCAGTCAGGGGGGAAACGTTTTTTTTTGCGAAATAAGGTGGCCCGTCCGGTGGGTCCCTGCTGTCAGGTGGAGGAATAATTATTTTGCGCGTAATAAGGAGGCACTTCCTTGCGGCCGCCTGGACCCAGCTGTCAGCCTCTCCACGTACAGTACTCTTCCGATGGAAGTCGGTCATTGACCACGTTGACCACGCCGCGCCGAGAGCACCAGGGCGGTGGTCTGGACGAGGCGAGGCCTAGGAAGGGGACGACGCGGAGCCGGGGAAGACACAGCAGTGGAAGCCCACGCGGAGAGGAGTACGAGGATTCACTGGTTCGGCTGCGGTGTGAGGCTACTGTCGCTGTAGAATAACAGGGGGTGTGGGTGAGTAGAGGGATGACCTGGCCAGCGGTGGGAGTAGTACGGGGCGATGAGGCCTCCGCGGCATCACAGCCAGCCATGGGAGGCAGGAGCACGCGACACGACCGGCGCTGCTTTGGGCGGCTGGAGCAAGAAGACCAGAGGTTGAAGAAGCAATACGACCGTTGGATGGACATCGTATGATCACTGCATCTAGAATTGTTTATATGGACTAAGTTGACAAAGCCCTTGGTACGCGTCAACTTAGTAGGCCCACAGCTCGGATTTGGCAGAGAACATATAGCCCATTTGCGATTTGTAAGAATGTACAGTGCATTTTTTAATTCTAATGGAATTTACTACAGCCCATTTACAGTTTGTTAAAAATACAACCCAACTTCTAACTAGGACACCGATTAATAATTTCAAACAACCGCTCAAAACAGAATTAAAAAAAATTCCCACATTTTGATGGGATCCGAAATATTTTTATCTGAAATTTCTAGTCAGGTTAAATATAATTTTAAAGTAAAGTTGTATTACGTTAAAATCCAATGAAATATTGTGCGCGCAACAAGGAATGAAATTAAAATTTTCAAATTCCAAAAATAATATATTTTTCAAACTAATTACGTGTTTGGTGCATAGTAACTGTCTAGTTATTATAATTACATCCCATTTATTATTTCTTAAAGTCCATTTTCTTGTTAAGCCTAATGCATACCTCCTAGGAAAGTTTGCAGCCCAGCGGGGCGGAGAATAACATTGTGTACAACTGTCGGCCCAGTTGCATTGCTGATGTTGAAAAAAAGTTCTGTGTAGTACAGTACAACCTAACATGGTTACTCAGCACACATTCAGCGACGCCGGAAAAGCCCAAACAAGGCTTCTGTACAGCTTTTTGAAGTCACTGAGCTCAATTAATCACTTAAGAAAAAAATTAGATTACAGTGGAACCTAATTAAAAGCTGTCACGAGCAAATAAATAATTCAACGGGTCCCACTTGTGCGTGTGCGCGTGTGTGTGCGTGAGTGTGTGTGTGTGTGTGAGAGAGAGAGCGAGATAGAGAGATAGACCCATCGGTCGATGCTCATAAATACATCTTTCAGCCATATGCATTGCTGATGCTCAGTAAAAACTTGTATAGTTGACACAATCATATAGAACATCATAGCACACTGAACTTGCATACAAAAATTTCACGCAGGCGGCACAATCAGGATGGAAGCAGTGGATCGCTACGGGAATGGCTATGTTGAAACCAACGAAGTCGTACATAACGGTTCATCGTCTTTATCAATGACAGGGAAATATCTTGAATGTTGTGCAAAAAAAACCGACAGACAACACAATAAGTTCTGCTAGCACATTAAGTTGACTTATAAACCTTTCTAAAAAAAGTTCAGGTACAAAACTAGAACATGTCACAATCAAATGAACTGGCATATCAGTGCTTCACACCCATAGCTTGGATTTAACTAGTATCTGACAAGATTCAGTTGTTACCTCAAATTAGAGCACATCCAGGCAGGCAGCCCTGCCTCTTCTCCCAGAGAAGCAGTGGCCTCCGCCGCGCGATGGAGTAGGCCCTGTGCCATCCATCGTTTCGAGCAACACGGGGAAAGTCTGACGTTGACTCCTGTAATGGACGTCGTCGACGGACCCTGGCACCGGCGGCGATGGTGGCAGGACTTCGATTGATGGATTGACCACTTCTTCGACATGCACGAACACTCGATACAGGTACATCCCTAACATGGTCCGCGGTGGCCTTGGTGGCGACGAATAGTACAACCCCGGTTCCTGCACCGGTTGTTGGGGATACACATAACAGGTAGGCCCACTAAGGGTCGAAATATCATGAAGCATGGGGTCCACACAACATGTGGGTCCAGGTAAATTTTATAGAGACATACTATCCACTCGAACAAGCAGCATACTATCCACTCGACCAAGCAGCATACCATCCACTCGTATGACAGTTCACCACTCGACCGTACGACTCACTCAGATATACGAAGACCAGCAGACAGCGAAGCAGTCGACATCATTCTCATAGTGAAGGCTTGATAGTGGGCTGGCTTTACGGCATTCATGCCCCACTTTGTAACATAGAAGGTGTGGGGGTGGCACACTCTATATAAGCCACCCCCACGACTAGACTAGGGGCTCTTTTTTGCCACCTCTCTCTCTCTCTCTAGTCTCAGGACATAACTCAGGCATGGAGATCCGCTCTCCCCTCTCTCTCAAACACACATTGTAATCTCTAGATACATACTCAGATATAACAAAGCCTCTCCGGAGCACGAGACGTAGGGTTGTTATCTCCACCGTGAGAGGCCCGAACTCGCTAAAACCACCGTGTCACCCATATGCATCTCGATAGATCATGCTCCGTTGCCCTATACCTTGTTATTGTCGGAATCATTCCCACGACAGTTGGTGCTCACCGTGGGGCATAGCCTCTATCGAGCCATGATGCAAATGGCTTTTACATTCATTTATCCTCAGAAAAATTTCACAAGGACCATCATCAATGGTGACCACAAAAATAGCAAACGACGTGGTCCGCCTCGTCGTCGTCTCTGGCCTGGTCAACGAGCTGCTTCGCTCAGCCACCGGCGCAATCCACATCGTGACCGGCCCTCGTCTACGACGCTGTTGGCGAGCTCCCGCGCTCGGCCACCAGCACCGTTCGTCCTGTCGCTTCCTTCCCTGATTACGGCGCGGGCGGCAAGCTCGAAGCTCCTGCACTCGGCCACATGCGCGGCCTCGCCATTGCCTCAGGCCTCATCTGCGACGCCGTCGGCGAGCTCCTACACTCGGCCACCGGCGCGGTCCGTCCCGCCGCTTCCGTCCTTGGTTACCACGGCGTCAGCGGGCTCCTACAAATGGCTGCCGGCGCGGTCCTTTGTTTCGGGCTTCGACTGCGACGCCGTCAGCGAGCCCCAACATAAGGCTCCTGCCTCCGCCGTCTGCTACTATATGCAGCACAGGCACGCGGCGGTCCCTTCCCCCGGCGTTTGCATGAGCAAACGGCATGACAGTAAACTGCATGTAGAAAATGATCCGTGGAAGAAGGAAACTTCCCTTACATGCAAAACAGGTTTTAATTTCCTGCTTAATTAGCACTGACGTCTCCTGCATGCAGATTCTGGGGCTCATAGCTCTTCAGAGGAATTAATTGACCACCTCATTAAGGCGCAAATAAGTCGGGATTTCCAGCATCGGTTACCTAATTACAGCGGCCAAAGCGAGCCGTTTCCACTACTTCCGCTGATTCTGCACCAGTTAATTAGTGCATGCATGTATTTCTAACCACTCAGCATTTAACCGTGTCTTTATTTACAAAACTCGCAGGGTCATCCGATGGGTCTTTTGAATGGAAGCAAGTAAGGCACAGACGGGGGCTGGATGGCCTCTCCCTCTGGCACCGAGCAGCTCCTGACCCAGCGACGGTCACCTCCTCCCTCGAGTACCGAGTGAGCCGCTTCAGGCACTCGCCACTCGGTAGTCCCTTCCTCCAGCACCGACTGCACGGGCACACAACAACGATTCCTTCTGGCTTCAGTTGCTCGGCACTAGCCCGGACGCTGGCAATGCCCAACACACGCCAGTTTCGGTACACGACCATTCACTCAGACGGGACTAAAGCTCACCAGAACAACCGTTCACTCGGACAATCCGCACACACGCTCAGACGGATTCCTCGTTCAGTACCTAAGCACAAGTCAGAGGGGGAGACGCGTCGTCACTCTATGAAACACGTCTATTTCACTCGACGTCCCTGCGTCGCCACTCCGCCGGACGCCCTGTGCAATGTCACTCCGCTGCACGCACCTTTATCACTTGGCCGCCCCGTGAGTTGCCACACCGCTGGACACGTCAACATCACTCAGACGCCCCGCGCATCATCACTCCGCCCTGTTGGGCGTGTCTTCATCAACTTGCCCGCTCGGCTGCCCCGTGCATCGCTGCTTAGTTGGGCACATCTTCATCAACTTGCCAGATCCGGACGCCCCGCGCACCATCACTCCGCGGGACGCGTCTACTTGACTCGAACGCCCCGCGCATCGTCACTCCGTAGGACGCGTCTACTTTAGTTAGACGCCCCGCTCATCGGCACTTCACGGGACGCGTCTACATCACTCGGACGCCCCGCGCGCATTGTCGCTCCACGACATGCGCCTCTACATCATTCGGACGCCCCGCGCATCTTCCCTCCGTAGCACGCATCTACATTGCCCGGACACCCCGTGCGCCACCACTCCGCTGGACCCATCTTCGTCACTCGGCCGCCCCGTGTGCCGCCGCTCGGCCGCCCTACACACGCTCACGAAGCTGCTAGCGTCATCATCAGCTTCCCCGACGCGGACGCCCCGCGCATCGTCACTCCGCGGGACGCGTCTACTTCACCCGGACGCCCCGCGCGTCACCACTCCGCGGAACGCGTCTAATTCACTCGGACGCCAGCGCATCGCCATCGGTTGGTCACCTCATCATCGCTCGGCCGCCCCGCGCGTTGCCACTCGGTTGGTCACCTCATAACCAGTCGGCCGCCCCGCGCGTCGCCATCGGTTGGTCACCTCATCACCACTCGGCTGCCCCGCGCGTCCGCATAGGTTGGTCACCTCATAACCACTCGGCCGCCCCGCGCGTCGCCACTCGGTTGGTCACCTCGTAACCACTCGGCCGCCTCGCGCGTCGCCACTCGGTTGATCACCTCATAACCACTCGGCCGCCCCGCGCGTCGCCACTCGGTTGGTCACCTCATCACCACTAGGCCGCCCCGCGCGTCGCCATCGGTTGGTCACCTCATCACCACTCGGCCGCCCCGCGCGTCGCCACTCGGTTGGTCACCTCATAACCACTCGACCGCCCCGCGTGTCGCCACTTGGTTGGTCACCTCATAACCACTCGGCCGCCCCACGCGTCGCCACTCAGTTGATCACCTCATAACCACTCGCCCGCCCCGTGCGTCGCCACTCGGTTGGTCACCTGATCACCACTAGGCCGCCCCGCGAGTCACCATCGGATGGTCTCCTCATCACCACTCGGCCGCCCCGCGCGTCCCCATAGGCTGGTCACCTCATAACCACTCGGCCGCCCCGCGCGTCGCCACTCGGTTGATCACCTCATAACCACTCGGCCGCCTCGCGCGTCACCACTCGGTTGGTCACCTCATCACCACTAGGCCGCCCCGCACGTCACCATCGGTTGGTCAGCTCATCACCACTCGGCCGCCCCGCGTGTCGCCACTCGGTTGGTCACCTGATAACCACTCATCCGCGCCGCGCGTCGCCATTCGGTTGGTCACCTCATCACCACTCGGCTGCCCCACGCGTTGCTGATACGTCTCCAACGTATCTATAATTTTTGATTGCATGCTATATTATCTACTGTTTTGGACTATATTGGGCATTATTTTCCACTTTTATATTATTTTTGGGACTAACCTATTAACCGGAGGCCCAGCCCAGAATTGCTGTTTTTTTTCTATTTCAGTGTTTCGGATAAACGGAATATCAAACGGAGTCTAAACGGAATAAAATCTTTGGAAACGTGATTTTCTCACCGAACGTGATCTAGGAGACTTGGACCCTACTGCAAGGGATCAAAGAGGTGGTCACGAGGGTGGGGGGTGCCCCCCACTAGGGCGCGCCCCCTGCCTCATGGGCCCCTCGGTGCTCCACCGACGTACTCCTTCCTCCTATATATACACACGTACCCCCAAACGATCAGAACAGGAGCCAAAACCCTAATTCCACCGCCGCAACTTTCTGTATCCACGAGATCCCATCTTGGGGCCTGTTCCGGAGCTCCGCCGGAAGAGGGCCGTCATCACGGAGGGCTTCTACATCATCATAGCCCCTCCGATGAAGTGTGAGTAGTTTACCTCAGACCTTCGGGTCCGTAGTTAGTAGCTAGATGGCTTCTTCTCTCTCTTTGAATCTCAATAAAAAGTTCTCCCCCTCTCTTGTGGAGATCTATTCGATGTAATCTTCTTTTTGCGGTGTGTTTGTTGAGACCGATGAATTGTGGGTTTATGATCAAGTCTATCTATGAATAATATTTGAATCTTCTCTGAATTCTTTTATGCATGATTGGTTATCTTTGCAAGTCTCTTCGAATTATCCGTTTGGTTTGGCCAACTAGATTGGTAGTTCTTGCCATGGGAGAAGTGCTTAGCTTTGGGTTCGATCTTGCGGTGTCCTTACCCAGTGACAGAAGGGGCAGCAAGGCACGTATTGTATCGTTGCCATCGAGGATAACAAGATGGGGTTTATTTCATATTGCATGAATTTATCTCTCTACATCATGTCATCTTGCTTAAGGCGTTACTCTGTTTTTAACTTAATACTCTAGATGCATGCTGGATAGCGGTCGATGAGTGGAGTAATAGTAGTAGATGCAGAATCGTTTCGATCTACTTGTCACGGACGTGATGCCTATATACATGATCATGCCTAGATATTCTCATAATTATGCACAATTCTATCAATTGCTCAACAGTAATTTGTTCACCCACCGTAGAATACTTATGCTCTTGAGAGAAGCCACTAGTGAAACCTATGGCCCCCGTGTCTATTCTCATCATATCAATCTCCATCACTTTTATATTGTTTTGCTATTTACTTTGCCTTTACTTTTTACTTTGCATCTTTATATCAAAAATACCAAAAATATTCTATCTATCAGATCTCACTCTCGTAAGTGACCGTGAAGGGCTTGACAACCCCTAATCGCGTTGGTTGCGAGTAGCTATCGCTTTGTGCAGGTACGAGGGACTTGAGCATGGGCTCCTACTGGATTGATACCTTGGTTATCAAAAACTGAGGGAAATACTTACGCTACTCTGCTTAATCATCCCTTCCTCTACGGGGAAAACCAACGCAAGCTCAAGACGTAGCAAGAAGGATTTCTGGCGCCGTTGCCAGGGAATCTACGCAAAAAGTCAATATACCAAGTACCCATCACAATCCCTATCTCTCGCATTACATTATTTGCCATTTGCCTCTCGTTTTCCTCTCCCCCCAATTCACCCTTGCCGTT
Organism: Triticum aestivum; assembly: GCF_018294505.1. Taxonomy (NCBI): domain Eukaryota; kingdom Viridiplantae; phylum Streptophyta; class Magnoliopsida; order Poales; family Poaceae; genus Triticum; species Triticum aestivum. The sequence continues at coordinate 554,076,174 of NC_057800.1, read as the reverse complement.
TTATTCGCCCTCTCTCTCTATCCTCCTTCTCAGTTTGCCTATTTTTGTCCGCTTGCTTTTTGTTTGCTCGTGTGTTAGATTGCTTGTTTGTCGAGATGGCTCAAGATACTACCAAATTGTGTGACTTCACCAATACCAATAATAATGATTTCCTTAGCACTCCGATTGCTCCTCTTACCGATGCTGAATCTTGTGACATTAATACTGCTTTGTTGAATCTTGTTATGAAAGATCAATTCGCCGGCCTTCCTAGTGAAGATGCCGCTACTCATCTGAATAGCTTCATTGATTTATGTGATATGCAAAAGAAAAAAGATGTCAATAATGATGTCGTTAAATTGAAGCTATTTCCTTTTTCTCTTAGAGATCGTGCTAAAGCTTGGTTTTCGTCTTTGCCTAAGAATAGTATTGATTCATGGAACAAATGCAAAGATGCTTTTATCTCTAAGTATTTTCCTCCCGCTAAGATCATCTCTCTTAGAAACGATATAATGAACTTTAAACAACTTGATCATGAACATGTTGCACAAGCTTGGGAGAGAATGAAATTAATGATACGTAATTGCCCTACTCATGGTTTGAATTTGTGGATGATTATACAAAATTTTATGCCGGATTGAATTTTGCTTCTAGAAATCTTTTAGATTCGGCCGCGGGAGGCACTTTTATGGAAATCACTTTAGGAGATGCTACTAAACTCCTAGATAATATTATGGTTAATTATTCTCAATGGCATACTGAAAGAACTTCTAATAAAAAAGTGCATGCGATAGAAGAAATTAATGTGTTGAGTGGAAAGATGGATGAACTTATGAAATTATTTGCTACTAAGAGTGTTTCTTCTGATCCTAATGATATGCCTTTGTCTACTTTGATTGAGAATAACAATGAATCTATGGATGTGAATTTTGTTGGTAGGAATAATTTTGGTAACAACGCTTATAGAGGGAATTTTAATCCTAGGCCATATCCTAGTAATCCTTCTAATAATTATGGGAATTCCTACAACAACTCTTATGGAAATTATAATAAGATGCCCTCTGATTTTGAATCTAATATTAAAGAATTTATTTCTTCGCAAAAGAATTTTAATGCTATGATTGAAGAAAAATTGCTTAAGATTGATGATTTGGCTAGGAACGTTGATAGAATTGCTCTTGATGTTGATGCTTTGAAACTTAGATCTATTCCACCTAAGCATGATATAATGAGTCTCTAAAAGCCATGAGAATTTCAATTGATGAGTGTAAAGAAAGAACCGCTAGGATGCGTGCTTCCAAAGATGCCTTTATTAAAGCGTGTTCTTCCAATTCCTATGAAAATCAAGATGAAGATCTAAAAGTTATTGATGTGTCTCCTATTAAATCTTTATTTTGCAATATGAATCTTGATGAAACTGAATATGATCTTCCTTTACCTAGAAGGCGTTCTAAAAATTCGTAGTGTTTAGATCTTAATGATGAAATTGATGAAAGTGGGATGGAAAGAAATAAAAATATAGATGTTGCTAAACCCACTATATTGGATTTCAAGGAATTTAATTATGAAAATTGCTCTTTTATTGATTTTATTTCCTTGTTTCAATCCGTGCTAAATTCTCCACATGCTTATAGTCGAAATAAAGCCTTCACCGAACATATTGTTGATGCCTTGATGCAATCTTATGAAGAAAAACTTGAGTTGAAAGTTTCTATCCCTAGAAAACTCTATGATGAGTGGGAACCAACTATTAAAATTAAAATTAAAGATCATGAGTTTTATGCTTTGTGTGATTTGGGTGCTAGTGTCTCTACTATTCCCAAGACTTTGTGTGATTTACTAGATTTCCGTAATTTTGATGATTGCTCTCTAAACTTGCATCTTGCGGATTCCACTATTAAGAAACCTATGGGAAGAATTAATGATGTTCTTATTGTTGCAAATAGGAATTATGTGCCCGTAGATTTCATTGTTCTTGATATAGATTGCAATCCTTCTTGCCCTATTATTCTTGGTAGACCTTTCCTTAGAACGGTTGGTGCGATTATTGATATGAAGGAAGGGAATATTAGATTTCAATTTCCATTAAAAAAGGGCATGGAACACTTTCCAAGAAAGAAAATAAAATTACCATATGAAACTATCATGAGAGCCACTTATGGATTGCCTACCAAAGATGGCAATACCTAGATCTATTCTTGCTCGTTATGCCTAGCTAGGGGCGTCAAACGATAGCGCTTGTTGGGAGGCAACCCAATTTTATTTTTATTCCTTGATTTTTGCTCCTATTTAGTAATAAATAAATTATTTAGCCTCTTTTTTGGTTGTGTTTTTTGTGTTTAATTAGTGTTTGTGCCAAGTAGAACCGTTGGGAAGACTTGGGGAAAGTCTTGTTGAACTTGCTGTAAAAAACAGAAACTTTAGCGCTCATGAGAACTGCTGTCATTTTTATTTGAAGAGCGCTATTTATTTAATTATTTTTGCATATGATTAATAGATAAATTCCTCACGTCCAGCAATTTATTTTAGAATTTTTGGGGTTCCAGATTTTGCGCTAGCTACAGATTACTACAGACTGTTCTGTTTTTGACAGATTCTGTTTTTCGTGTGTTGTTTGCTTATTTTGATGAATCTATGGCTAGTAAAATAGTTTATAATCCATAGAGAAGTTGGAATACAGTAGGTTTAACACCAATATAAATAAAGAATGAGTTCATTACAGTACCTTGAAGTGGTCTTTTGTTTTCTTTCGCTAACGGAGCTCATGAGTTTTCTATCTTGAGTTTTGTGTTGTGAAGTTTTCAAGTTTTGGGTGAATTCTTTTGATGGATCATGGAACAAGGAGTGGCAAGAGCCTAAGCTTGGGTATGCCCATGGCACCCCGAAGATAATCCAAGGATACCAAAAAGTCAAAGCTTGGGGATGCCCCGGAAGGCATCCCCTCTTTTCGTCCACTTCCATCGGTAATTTACTTGGAGCTATATTTTTATTCACCAACATGATATGTGTTTTGCTTGGAGCGTCTTGTATTATTTGTGTCTTTGTTTGTTAGTATGCCACAATCATCCTTGCTGTACACACCTTTTGAGAGAGCCATATATGAATTAAAATTTGATAGAATACTCTATGTGCTTCACTTATATCTTTTGAGCTAGATAATTTTGCTCTATGTGCTTCACTTATATCTTTTGAGCTAGATAATTTTGCTCTATGTGCTTCACTTATACCTTTTGAGCTAGATAATTTTGCTCTATGTGCTTCACGTAGATCTATTAGAGCACGGTGGTGGATTCGTTTTAAAGAAACTATTGATCTCTCATGCTTCACTTAAATTAATTTGAGAGTCTCTTAATAGCATGGTAATTTGCCTAATAATAATATGCTTGGTATTCAAGATTTGTGAAACTTTCTTTTGAGTGTGTTGAATACTAAGAAAAGATTGAAGCATGAAAATTGTTTTGAGATATGGATATGATAATATTAAAGTCATGCTAGTTGAGTAGTTGTGAAATTAAAGAATACTTGTGTTGAAGTTTGTGATTCCCGTAGCATGCACGTATGGTGAACCGTTATGTGATGAAGTCGGAGCATGATTTATTTATTGATTGTCTTCCTTATGAGTGGCGGTCGGGGACGAGCGATGGTCTTTTCCTACCAATCTATCCCCCTAGGAGCATGCGCGTAATACTTTGCTTTGATAACTTCTAAATTTTTGCAATAAGTATATGAGTTCTTTATGACTAATGTTGAGTCCATGGATTATACGCACTCTCACCCTTCCACCCTTGCTAGCCTCTCTAATACCGCACACCTTTCGCCGGTATCATACACCTACCATATACCTTCCTCAAAACAGCCACCATACCTACCTATTATGGCATTTCCATAGCCATTCCGAGATATATTGCCATGCAACTTTCCACCATCTAGTTCATCATGACACATCCATCATTGTCATATTGCTTAGCATGATCATGTAGTTGACATAGTATTTGTGGCAAAGCCACTGTTCATAATTCTTTCATACTTGTCACTCTTGATTCATTGCATATCCCGGTACACCGCCGGAGGCATTCATATAGAGTCATACTTTGTTTTAGTATCGAGTTGTAATCATTGAGTTGTAAATAAATAGAAGTGTGATGATCATCATTCAATAGAGCATTGTCCCAAAAAAGGGAGAAAGGCCAAAGAAAAAAAAAGAAGGCAAAAAAATATAAAAATATAAAAAAGGGGCAATGCTACTATCCTTTTTTCCACACTTGTGCTTCAAAGTAGCACCATGATATAGCAAGTCTCATATATTGTGCTTCAAAGTAGCACCATGTTCTTCATATAGAGAGTCTCATATATTGTCACTTTCATATACTAGTGGGAATTTTACGTTATAGAACTTGGCTTGTATATTCCAATGATGGGCTTCCTCAAATTGCCCTAGGTCTTCGTGAGCAAGCAAGTTGGATGCACACCCACTAGTTTCTTTTGTTGAGCTTTCATACATTTATAGCTCTAGTGCATCCGTTGCATGGCAATCCCTACTCACTCACATTGATATCTATTGATGGGCATCTCCATAGCCCGTTGATACGCCTAGTTGATGTGAGACTATCTTCTCCTTTTTGTCTTCTCCACAACCACCATTCTATTCCACCTATAGTGCTATATCCATGGCTCACGCTCATGTATTGCGTGAAGATTGAAAAAGTTTTGAAAAAGTTAGAGTATGAAACAATTGCTTGGCTTGTCATCGGGGTTGTGCATGATTTAAATATTTGTGTGGGGAAGATGGAGCATAGCCAGACTATATGATTTTGTAGGGATAACTTTCTTTGGCCATGTTATTTTGAGAAGACATAATTGCTTTGTTAGTATGCTTGAAGTATTATTATTTTCTATGTCAATATAAACTTTTGTCTTGAATCTTTCTAATCTAAATATTCATACCACAATTAAGAAGATTTGCATTGAAATTATGCCAAGTAGCACTCCGCATCAAAAATTCTCTTTTTATCATTTACCTACTCGAGGATGAGCAGGAATTAAGCTTGGGGATGCCTGATACGTCTCCAACGTATCTATAATTTTTTATTGCTACATGCTATATTATCTACTGTTTTGGACTATATTGGGCTTTATTTTCCACTTTTATATTATTTTTGGGACTAACCTATTAACCGGAGGCCCAACCCAGAATTGCTGTTTTTTTTGCCTATTTCAGTGTTTCGGATAAACGGAATATCAAATGGAGTCCAAACGGAATAAAATCTTCGGAAACGTGATTTTCTCACCGAACGTGATCCAGGAGACTTGGACCCTACTGCAAGGGATCAAAGAGGTGGTCATGATGGTGGGGGGCGCGCCCCTCCTAGGGCGCTCCCCCTGCCTCGTGGGCCCCTCGGTGCTCCGCCGACATACTCGTTCCTCCTATATATACACACGTACCCCCAAACGATCAGAACAGGAGCAAAAATCCCAATTCCACCGCCGCAACTTTCTGTATCCATGAGATCCCATCTTGGGGCCTATTCCGGAGCTCCGCCGGAAGAGGGTCGTCATCACGGAGGGCTTCTACATCATCATAGCCCCTCCGATGAAGTGTGAGTAGTTTATCTTAGACCTTCGGGTCCATACACTACACCACGGTCAAGGTTTGGCGACACATCAATCTGTTGGCATATGGTACCTTTGCCGACACATAGCTTGTCGCTAACACATATGCTGACAAATGAGAAAATAGTCGGAGGACTTGCTGTGGGGAAAGGCATTGCCGACAGAAGTCCACTTGCCGACACTTTTTTCAGACAGTACACACCCTACCTACGCCGATAGTTTGCTTGTGGACATACACCCTATGTACCCCGACAGATGGTTTGTGGGCATACATCCTAGGTACGCCGACAGTTCACGTGTGCACTTACACCCTACTTTTGTCGACACATATGTTGTTCTTCTAGGTATATATCTATCCTGACATATATTTTGTTTGGATATATTTGAACCTTTCCAACACTTATGCTGTCTATATAAGTATATATCTTGGCCAACACATAGTCTGTACGTCTAGGTATGTATATTTGCTGACATTTTTCATGCCTAGCTAGCTAGTAGCCATGGCCGACAGTTGCTCTGCAAGAATTTGTTTACCAACAGATAACTTGTTGGTAAGTAGTGCACAACCAAACCAATAATTTCACATATATACTAAAATGCAATCGATAAACAACATCAACATGGACACATTGGACAACAATGATTATAGGTTCAGAAACAGACACATACTGACATAGGTTCACAAACTGACATATACTGACATAGGTTCACAAATAGACATATATATCAACATAGGTTCACAAGCACAACCAGAAGTATAGTTCAACCATCCAGAACACACAAGTCACATAAAAAGGACCACTATTTGTTCGATGAAATAATTCAAACACTAATCCAGAGCACACAAATCACATCCATGAGCACAAAGTTTCTACTCCAAAACACTTGAAGCACCAAATGGTCCGAAACACACATCAGATTCGTGACATGTTTGAAGTTGGCTTCCAAAATACTGCGCACAACCATGTATGTTCCATGATACTCCAAGTCCTCCTCACATCCAATGCCTGGTGGCTAAGTACCTGAAAATATTGCATACGAATTTGTCAAGAATTGTCAAGAAAGTGTAATCAACTGAAAAGTTGTTCAAAGCTCCTAAACAGTGATATCACATTCAATAGATTTAACTAGAGGACTACGTGGCCGAATATGCACCATTGGATAGGACAATATAACGGCCCACATGGCTGGGATTCGCGGTGGGGGCGCATCACTCCCCTGCCAGCCTGCCACCTCGTGAAGACAGCAGGCGGTGATTCTCTCCCTGACTAGAAAATTCTAGCATGCTCATGTGACATGAGTACTGTAGTACATGCAGCCTACAGTTGCACTATAGACTAGAATCGACCAAGCAATTAGTAGCCTATAGTTACAACATTTCAACATACAATATTTCACAACAATCATAAAATCTACACGTGCATGACACGTGCCATTTACTAGTAGTATTTAGTTGCCATATTTAATATGCTTAGTTTCCAGATTACTAACTACTTATTTTCCCAAGAGATTAAACATGCTTTTAGGTGTCAATCAGTTGCCACAAATACTATGTACTCACTTGTCAGATTACATAGTTACCAAATAAAAACTTAGTTTGACCAGGATGCGTGAAACACGCTAGTTGTATCTACTTTTTTGTATGGATAAATATGGAGCTATAAACAGAAATAGGTGCACATAAATATGGAGATTGACAAATAGCTGCAGATTTTTACTTGTTAAATTTCTCCAAGGTAGGAGAAGTGCCAAGGGCTGGAGATAAAAAGGTGCACACAAATATGGAGATTGACAACTATTCAATACATCAATGGTCTAGGACAGATAAGTGGGCAGAAAGAAACTAAGGCACATTAATTTTAATTGGCATGTAAATTTCATGTATATCATAGTACCTGCACCTCCTGGCACATTAGATGTCTTCTTGGGATCTTTGATCTGCAACAACAATCACTACTTAATAGGTGACCGATTTGCACAAAAGAAAAGAAACCAAGTGCTCTAGATTATTACCATAGCAGATGGCCATGCAATCGATTTCCCCTTAGCATCTCCCATGGTCAACACATTCCCATACGGACGAGGCAACTGAGTATCCCTTTCGAACACCGAATATATGACAATTTCGACATATTGAGAACCTAGGGGCTCACCCCCCACCACAGCCTTTGGATTAGTTGTTTGAATTATTCCTTTGGCAATAGCGACATTTAAAGGTCTAGTCATGCTATATAGTATCACATCTCTTCCACCATATGGGAAAATTTGCAATTCAGAATATAATCATGGTAAAGAAACAAGTTCATACAGCATCACATTGGCAATTAAAGGCCAAAAGGAAAGGAAAGATTTACCCCTTGTTGTCTGTTATGTTTCTCAACATTAACAATTTTTCTTCTAGTAAGAGTGTCATCATTCTTCATAGAAGCATTTGACTCAGCCACCTCCTCTAGATGAGCATTTCCTTTTTCAATATTATTGGCTTCTCTTGTCCTTATGTTCTACATCAAAATCAAGCATTGTGGATTTTAAATATAATAAAATACAACGAGAACACATCATTACATGTTTCACTATGGCAGAGGTACAATCTAATAGAACTAGTGCTACCTGGTGTGGAGTATTTGGTTCATGTTCAGGTGTGGTATTCGTTTCATCTTGTTGCCCCTGTGAAGATAGAAAAAGTTGCCTCATCTCAGCCATTTTCTTCTTCATGTCATCCATTTGGTCTTGCAGATGTTCCACTTTTTGGTTAGATACATGACACTTTTCCATTGCTATTTGAAGCTTTGTAGATTTATACTGTTGGATTCCTGGCAACTCTAGGTCAGATGGAGTTGGCCCCAAACCAACAGCACGAACATATCCATTTTTTTCTTTTCCACAAACAAACGCAAACAAATCACCATCCTTAATACCATTCTCCAACAATTCTGGGTGCTTTAATGCTTCATCTTGAAGTTCTTTCTGTAGATTTTAGGAATTGTTATGATTTCCTAGTACTTACTACATAAACAAAAATATGAAAGGAATCGAGAAAGAAGAGTGCATCTGAACTTACAATTCTTACTGCAGACCCTTTTTGAGGAAGTCCACTAATTTGATGTGTATGTGTTTCAATAAACAATTAATGTCTATGTGGGCGGCGCTTGAGCTCCTCGGTCTATGTCAAGTGATAAGAAAGATTAAAACAATGAGAAAAATGTACAAACATCAAAGTTTAGAACAAGAATAGCATGGTTGCATACCATTTCAGTGTCAACCCGAGCAAAAACTCTTACTTCCAGATGTGTGATTTTGCGTGTGATGTGCTCGATTATTTTTACCTCTTATTGAGCGAGCCTACCAAATGGTTTGATAAAGATCATGTCACACAAGTAAAATCAAAGGTAAATACTAACCTAACAAAGAGCATACCTTAGCTTTTGGAGTCAACCAAAATGCAACAAGCAACTTCCATTGGTCAGGATGAACTCTAGCATCACATGATGCTATAAGTTCATCATATTCATATGATTCATCATAATAATCCCTCTTTAGGTCTGATTTGAAGTCTTTATATTTAATTTGTGCTGTTTTCATATACCATTGGAAAACTCGTTCGTCTAATTCCCAAAATAACTGAAAAATTGGCATTTGGAAATAAGCATTGGGGAACAATACAACATAAACTATATAGCAGTAATAAAAATATAGCAACATAGCATCAACCAATAACTATATAGCAGCAGCAACCAAGTATTACCTTTGCCTCGGTCCATAAAGCAAGTTTTTTAGATAGATCAACCTTCCTCCAATCAACAAATTCAACCAGAAAACCCTTGGTTCTTATTTGTGTTCCAACAAAGTTGGCGAACCATGTAGCAGATTTACCACAAGGCTGACCATACTCATTGATTTCCAACTTGAGTTTAGGCTTGTTTTGCCTTCCCCATATCCTTTTCATAGCAGTAACTTTCCTAACCTCCCTTTCCTGGACTGATATCCAATAAATGCAGAAAATAGGTTTAGTACTACGAATGAATTATCATTCAATTGCTAATCTTGAAGGTACACACTTCAAAGTAAAGAAGCATACCTTCAGGTTCATTCAATACAACCTCAGGTTCAGTTGAAATTTCTGTATTTAATCTTGAAGAAGACCGCAATTGCCGGTCTGGAGCTTGAGTTTGTGAAACATGAGTTCGCTTTTGTCTCTACAATTAATCACATAAATCAGTGTTAACTATGCAAAAGGGATAGCAAATAGTGTGCTGGAAATAGTGCATATGTATGTGTGGATGATGTAATAGTTTTAGTAGTATATGATGCAAAGCTATAATCCAACACAATGAAATTGAAGACATGTGTTTTCTTTTAGTTATATCATATCTAGCAACAATACCTTTTTCTTCTTTTGGGGAGCAGGTTGGCCTTCCGCCTCAAATGCATCTGCTAGACCTTTAAGATTCAAAGTTCTCTTCATGCTCTCATTTTGTCTTCTACGTACATCAAGTACAGTTTTGTTCCTTTTGAGTTCATATTCAGGAGTTCTTTCTGCGCTTCTTGCTGCAGCTGCCATTTTTGCTCCTACTCCTGGAAGTGCTTACAAATGAGTTAGCAGTCCATACAACATGCAAGTATTTCAACTGAAGTAACAACCAAATTTTACACAACTACCAAATAAAATGCGGAAAATCATTATCACACTTACTTCCTCTTTGGTGCAGTAACAATTATTCCATCTATATCAGTCCTTACATGAGAAAATTTGGTATAATCAATGTCGGGATCAACATCTATGTGTAGATCAATTAACAACCCCTTATTAGCATTCTCAAGATCTACATTTTCATCATCCACAGCGGCCATAGAGTAGGTGCCATGTGGTTTTGTGTTCTGGACAACTGCACACCAGCCTTTATCATCAACCTCTGGAACATAGAAAATTTGTGCGGCTTGTGATGCTAAGATGAAAGGTTCATCTGATAACTTATCACCACTACCGAATAAATGGTTGAAGTTAACAGTAGTAACCCCAAACTGATCGGTTTTTACCCATTTGTCTTGTTCACGATTGTCAACCCAATCACATCGAAATAACTCCATATATCCTTTTTGGCGGTAGTTTAGCTCAACTATCTCCCTAATAGTGCCATAATATATCTCTACTCCTCTTGAATTTTGTGCAGCTATAACTACTCCACTATTTTGAATAGGTCTACCATCGTCACTTGAGTGTGTATGGAAATCGAACCCATTAGTAGTATAGCTGTTAAGTTTTCTAGCAATCATGAAAGGCTCTTGGGCTAAAATTTGCATTTCTTCTGATACTTCTACACATCTTTCAACTAATGACAACACCTGAGTATAGAATTGTTGTTAGTTACAATAGTTTAACATGATTAATGTTGAACACAATAGGTCAAGTGATGTCCTACTTACATGCTCTCGAAACCACTCATGAAACTTCTCATGTTGCATAGTGTTGATTGCTTTTTCATTGGGAAGACCAATTGAGGATAGGTGCTCGCGGTGCTTCCTATAATTGTGTATCAAATTAAATATTATAAGAAAGAGATAATATTACTTCACATAAGGTTCTATTTCATTGTGGTTGAACAAGACATATCTATGTGCTTGGATCCAAGAATTATTTGATAATGATACAATGCTACCCAATCCTTGCCCCTTGTGGCACAAGTATGGACTGGTGTTGGACGTTTCATTATTCAGCACCTCAACATTATTATCTTGTCGAGTGAACCTAGTCTCACACCCTTTGAGATAGCAAGAACATAATGTAAAGCCCTCATCAAACAAATAACCCTCAGCGATTGATCCTTCCGGATGGCTTCTAGTGCGAACATGCCCTTTACAGTGCCCCAAATACCTACATACTATAGATTGTAAGCCTATTTGCAAAATTCATTTGCAAAAAAAAGGTTGCTATAAGACTTTGTTTAGAAGATCACCTTTCTACTGACCACATGCTCCGAAAGTGTACTGGGCTACCAATTCTAACTTGGGCAGGCAAATGAACCATCAAGTGGACCATGACATCAAAAAAACTTGGCAGGAATATAGTTTCAAGTATGCTTAAGGTCTCAGCTATTTCAGCATCTAGAATTTGCATATCACTGATGCGGATAACAGGTGAGCAAATCTTCTTGAAGAAGTTACTAACATGAGTCAATGCAACACATACTCTTGTTGGCAATATTTTTCAAATCGCAAGCGGAAGAAGGTGCTGCAGCAGAATGTGATTATCATGGCTCTTTAGTCCACAAATCTTCTTCTCGCGAACATGGATATAACATCGTATATCAGTTGCAAAGCCTTGTGGAAACTTGACTCCCATCAAGACTTGGAGAAAATGTTTCATCTGATCGGGTGTCAAAGTATATTGTGCTGGAGGTATATACAATTTACCCTCTTCTACTTCAACAGGATGTAGGTCCCCCCATAATACCCAAAGCTTGGATGTCTAAGCGAGAATTTGCGTTATCCTTTGATTTTCCCTCAAGGCCTAGAAGTGTGTTAACTATGTTATCACATACAGTTTTTTCTATATGCATAACATCAAAATTATGACGCAACATCAGATCTTTCCAATAGGGCAACTTAAACCACACAAATCTTCTTTTATACAAGGGAGGGGATTCACCTTCTTTGCGTTTTCTCTTTGTTGTCTTCTTGGCAGCTGGATCTTTTCCAAAGGATGTTTCGAGATTTGCTGTCAAATCATCGATTTCCTCACCCGTAAGAGGTATAGGTGCTGTCCTATGCTCTGACTTGCCATCAAATAACTTTTCATCTGATCTAAACTTATGATTGGATGATAAGAATCTACGATGTCCCATATAGAAATATTTGCTGCCTTTTTTTAATTGTAGAGAACAAGTGAATGAATGGCACTCAGGACAAGCTACCTCACCCTGGGTAGCACACCCATGAGTGTAGCCTAAACCTGGAAAGTCATGTATGGTGCAAAGGATGGCATCACGAAGATCAAATATTTCAGACTTAGAAGCATCAAATGTCTTTACACCATGATAGTACATATCTACTAAATCATCTAGCAAAGGTTCAAGATAGACATCCATATCGCCACCAGGTGCCTTAGGGCTAGGAATGAGCAAAGAAAGGATAAAATTAGTCCGCTTCATGCACATCCAAGGAGGAAGGTTGATGGAATCAAAAAGACTGGCCAAATACTGTAGGTACTCCTTGTTGACCTAAATGGATTAAAGCCATCAGTTGTTCCAGCGAATCTAAAATTCCGACTATCATTACCAATTAGTGGATGTTTGGAATCAAAATCCTTCCAGAAAATAGCATCTACTAGGCACCTAATCAAACCATCTTTGGTCCGTTGTTCGTCATGCCACCTCATGTCAGTTGCAGTTTTAGAGGACATAAAGTACCTTTGAAGCCTTCTTTTAATAGGAAAATAGCGAAGAACCTTTCTAGGAACTCTATGTACCCTTTTCCCATCAGGACTCTTCTTTTCTGATTTCCACCTTGAAGTTTTACACTTTGGACATTGATTTTCCTTATCAAATTCATTTCTGAACAGTACACAATCATTTTCACGAGCATGAATACTAACATACCCAAGCCCAATAGATTTAACTATTTTCTTAGCTTCATTGAAATTTTTGGGAAGTACTGAACCTTTGGGGAATGCATCACTAAGTAACTCAAGCACCATGTCAAAACTTTTGTCACTCCATCACCCAAGAAGTTTGATGTGGAGCAATTTGACAATAAAACGCAATTTTGAGAAGTTTTTACACCCGGGGTATAGTTCTTTGTTGTCATCATCAACCATCTTCAAGTAAGCCTGGGTATCATCATCAACATCCGTCCTAGGGTTGTTATTGTCCTCATTGTTCTCTTCCAACACCCCCCATCATCTAATCCACAAGCTATGTCTCGCAAGAAATTAGCTAATTCATTTTCTGCCGGTGAACTCTCTACTTCTACCGCCTCAATATTAGGGCTAGTGTGGCTAGATTCTCCATGAAACAACCATGTATGATACCCCTCCATGAAACCATCACATATCAAATGGTCACGTGCTTAAGTTGTTGTTCTCCATTTAGAGTTCAAACATATCTTGCAAGGACATAAGATTTTGTTTCCATTTGTTGAATTAATAAAAGCAAACTCTATAAACTTGTCTAACCCTTTAGATACTCATTTGTGTGCCTACATGTAATTGCTATTTTTAGATATTAGAACAGTTCATGACAAAATTACACCGTTTATGAGTTTGCAAAAAGGAAACTTGATGTACCTAGGCTTAGACAACCAGGTTTTGTCCATGATGCAACCTTAATATGAAAGTTGCCAAGTATCTGAATATAGCCAGTGCGGTAGTGTTAGCTTTGCATCAGTGAAGCGATAATCATTATTCAAGCAATAAAAGTACAAAAAAATAACCATTCAAGCAACAAATACACATCCTTGTCCAGTTGTCTACTGTCACAAAAAACTGCATATATTCAGATACAGAGAAGGTAATCTAGGGAGGAGTTGATGCTTACTCGGGGCACAGAGACGGAGCTGCGGGAGCGAAGCAGAGATGGAGCTTGGCCGGAGATGGAGCCTGATAGCAGCAGAGCAGAGATGCGGCAGCAGCACTGCAGAGGTTCGGGAGCAGCAGGCCCGGAGATGGAGCTCCGGCAGCAACAAGCCCGGAGATGGAGCTCCGACAGCAGTAGAGCAGAGGTCCGGCAGCAGCAGTGCAGAGGTCCGGCGACAGCAGGAGCCCGGAGATGGAGCTCCGGCGGCAGCAGGAGCCTGGCAATGGAACCCCGATGGCAGCAGGGAGCCCAGCTATGGACCCTACGCGACAACAGGGAGCCGGATCCCCGGTGACAGCAGGGAGCCCGGAGATGGTTCCCCGGCGGCAGCAGGGATGGGGATAGGCGAGGACGGCGGCTACATGTTAGGGGGGAGGGGGGTGGTGGTGGTTGGATGTGAAGCACGACGACGGCAAGTCGATCTAGGGCTAGAGCTCGGGGGGAGACGGGTGCGAGGACGGCGATGGAGGTAGGGAGGAGGGGGCGCGAGGACGGGGTGGAGTGCGAGGGCGGCAGCGATGGCAGCAGGACTGGATGAGCGCGAGGGCAGCAGCCGATGGAGTGGATCCAACGCGAGGACGGCGGTGGCAGGCAGGCATGGGTTAGGGTTGGGGTCGATTTGGGGTATTTTGCGGGGATACTTTGCACGAACAGGCGTCGCTCGCGCGCCGAAATTGCGCGCCAAGGCAGTGGATTGACACGTGTCCCTCTACGCCGGCACTTAATCTAAGTCTATACACCCTATATACGCCGACACATTTTATATCGCTAAATACGTACCTACACCGACTGATAAACTATCAAAACCCATACATATGCTGACACATAACACGTTATTAAGCGATTACTGACAAATACATAGTTATTTAGTGGTTGCCGACACATAATGTGTCTACAGTGATGTACATTTTCCTACACAAGTTCTGAAAACAAAACTTAAAAGCTACGGTGACAGTTATTTTGTGAAGATTAGTAGACCTTTTCCCACATAAATGTGTCACGTAAGCTCTACCGTGGTGTAGTGATAGTTAGTAGCTAGATGGCTTCTTCTCTCTCTTTGAATCTCAATACAAAGTTCTCCCCCTCTCTTGTGGAGATCTATTCGATGTAATCTTCTTTTTGCGGTGTGTTTGTTGAGATCGATGAATTGTGGGTTTATGATCAAGTCTATCTATGAATAATATTTCAATCTTCTCTGAATTCTTTTATGCATGATTGGTTATCTTTGCAAGTCTCTTCAAATTATCCGTTTGGTTTGGCCAACTAGATTGGTAGTTCTTGCCATGGGAGAAGTGCTTAGCTTTGGGTTCGATCTTGCGGTGTCCTTACCCAGTGACAGAAGGGGAAGCAAGGCACGTATTGGATCGGTGCCATCGAGGATAACAAGATGGGGTTTATTTCATATTGCATGAATTTATCTCTCTACATCATGTCATCTTGCTTAAGGCGTTACTCTGTTTTTAACTTAATACTCTAGATGCATGCTGGATAGCGGTCGATGAGTGGAGTAATAGTAGTAGATGCAGAATCATTTCGATCTACTTGTCACGGACGTGATGCCTATATACATGATCATGCCTAGATATTCTCATAATTATGCACAATTCTATCAATTGCTCAACAGTAATTTGTTCACCCACCGTAGAATACTTATGCTCTTGAGAGAAGCCACTAGTGAAACCTATGGCCCCCGAGTATATTCTCATAATAACAATCTCCATCACTTTTATATTGTTTTGCTATTTACTTTGCCTTTACTTTTTACTTTGCATCTTTATATAAAAAATACCAAAAATATTTTATCTATCAGATCTCACTCTCGTAAGTGACCGTGAAGGGCTTGACAACCCCTAATCGCGTTGATAGCGAGTAGCTATCGATTTGTGCAGGTACGAGGGACTTGAGCGTGGGCTCCTACTAGATTGATACCTTGGTTCTCAAAAACTAAGGGAAAATCTTACGCTACTCTGGTTCATCATCCCTTCCTCTTCGGGGAAAACCAACGCAAGCTCAAGACGTAGCAGTCGCCACTCGGTTGGACACCTCATCACCACGCGGCCGCCCCGCGCGTCGCCACTCGGTTGGTCACCTCATAACCACTCGGCCGTCCCGCGCGTCGCCACTCAGTTGGTCACCTCATAACCACTCGGTCGCCCCGCGCGTCGCCACTCGATTGGTCACCTCATCACCACTAGGCCGCACCGCGCGTCGCCATCGGTTGGTCATCTCATCACCACTCGGCCGCCCCGCGCGTCGCCACTCGGTTGGTCACCTCATAACCACTCAGCCGCCCC